>NW_027115534.1:459127-497774 GCF_000696795.3 Halyomorpha halys
CAAAGAGTTATAAAAATTATCCTTATCAAATAAATCCATAATGTTGCCTGATAAAAAGATAAATGGCTGCGAAGTTGCACAAAAATCTTGCGTAATGTTTAATGGGTATTTATTTATTTTAAACAACATAAATATTTCTTTTTTTTATGAGGAACTTTGAATTTTATGTAGTGGCTACTAGAACTCTAAGAATTTTAAATTTATACGATATTGCAGGTGGAAAATTCGCGATCAAAAGTTTTGGAAAAAACTTTTTTTCGTTTTTTTTTAGTCTTGTTGAGAGTTCCGTTGGCCCCCATGAGTTCTAAAAATTATCCTTATTAAATAAATCCTAATGTTGCCTGCAAAAAAGATAAATGGCTGCGAAGTTGCACAAAAATCTTGCGTAATGTTTAATTGGTATTTATTTATATTAAACAACATAAATGTTTCTTTTTTTTATTAGGAACTTTGATCCTTATACAGGAACTACTAAAACTCAAAGAATTTTTAATTTCTACGACTTCATAAGTTTAAAATTCGCGATAAAAAAATTTTGGAAATTCTTTTTTCGTTTTTTGGGAGTTCTGTTGGCCCCCTTAAGAGTTCTAAAAATTATCCTTATTAAATAAATCCGTAATGTTGCCAGGGAAATAGATATACGGTGTTAAAGTTTCACAAAATACGTATTTTACGCGTGTGAATAAAAAAAATATATGTGTAAATTTCTATGGAATCATGGAATTAAAAAATTCTTTTTATGACTTTTACTTAATCAATATTTCCATTAAAACTGGCATCATAAAAAATCCATGTGACAACCCAACCATCATCGTGGTTCATTAAATAGACGGTATGAGATAGAAGACGAATATTGAATCACTAGTCCCCTTTCCCAGGTGAACGGATCAATTAACAAGGATGTAAATAATCCAAAACATTAGGGGATGGGGGTGGTACATCAGTGGCCACAGGACAATGAGGGCTACCAGACCATCCTCAGCTAACGGGCACCGGCGGCCGCACGCTACGCTTCTAATTGGTGTATCCCTAACGAGCTATTACCGGCATCATGTCTGTCTATGTGAATCAGTCTATCAGCCAGCTAAAGTGCGCTAATCGGGAAACAAGATATCCCAGCCCTTACGTCAATACTTCTCTGTGTCAAGCCTGATGTATTCTCATGAATAGACTCAAATATTGCATGGAGTGTACCAGGAAGTACAAAAAGTCATCAATTAATTTATTTTAAACATTACCTCTTATCTCAAAGGTTAATAGCGAAGGATGGGGAACAGGATTCACCCTAAAGGATTTCTTTTTTGACGAATAGGTTATTTTTAAACCACACTTATATCAAATGAAATCATTTTCAAAGAGTATTAACTTCCAGTTCTTGGATAAATAAACTCATAATACGAACATTCCAAAATAAGGCCTCATGTCAAATAACAATAATCATTAAACAAGTTAATGTTTTGCCATAATCAGGACAGGAAAATAGGAAGATCGTATAAGGGAAAAACAAAGATTGCATAACTCACATCAACAGCCTAAAAATACCCATTGAATAAAGAAACTACGAGTACATCTAACTCCACACTACTCAGAGACATCTCAACACATACTTCTAGTGTCCATTTGAGAAACTGATGACTTTGCTTTTGGAATCTTTCTGTCATACCGGAACAACAAATTTTTGATTGACAATAATATTTTGAAATTTGAGCTGCATCACTTTTTGATAAAAACGCAAACAGCTTGGAAACTCCTAGTTTACACTCAGTATTTCTTTTTTTGTCCACAGGATCTACTCAGACTATATATGCATTAATTCCTGTACAGAAATAGTAGGCAGTTCAATGTAAGAATTATAATTCTCAGTAATGCAAATTATATTTAATTATTTCATATGGTATTCCAGTCCTGTGAATCCAAACGAAACACATTTTTCGCAACTTTGCACTTAATGCTCCATTGCAAACTAAGTACTTCAATAATTTTTAAGTAGCCAGGTGAAGTGACGACATTTCTTTTTCAGTTTGGGTGCTCCATTCAAGATTTATCAATCAATAACTTAAGCTTAGTAAATTCATTTTTTAAATAAAATAAATCGAGGTTGTACTATACTAGACGAACGGTTAAAGAAAGACTTGTTCAAAACTGTTCGAATCTAGGGCTGACTGAAATTTATTTTGTAGTGGATCAACGAAAGGATTTCTACTTTCTCACTCTGACTAGAATATAGAGTATAGAGTATAATCTCGTTTGTGCTGTATTTATATTACATTACGATGTTAAACCCCAAATATACAAATAAATAAGTTCAAGGTCTAATGCTCCTCATCCAAAACCGATGAAATGTAAGGCAAGATAACTTCTCACAGAAAAGCAGCGATATTATGGTAAAGCTAAGTGGAGCAACCAAAAATAAAAATACTATCACTCAAAATCGTTTGTTTAAATGTTGGAGAAGCCGTCGAAAATGGGATTAAGAAGAGTACTGTTTAAATTTTTATGAAAACGAGATTTTTTGATTAGAGAGGAATAGTTTAGATATTCTGGGGAAGATAAGACGAAAAGCGTGCGCTGGATATGAAAACAAATAAGTATGTTAATCTTACAAGTATGGGTTTATCCATTCGAGACTGACAATTTGCCATGAATAAAAAAACGCGACTGGGTGATCCAACAGACTAAGCCGATTAGAGGACAGTTAGAGAGTACAATGAGAGAGGATGAGAGGGCAAACAATATAGGAGGCAGTGGCTGGTGGAGCCTCCACGGCTGATTGCCCCCCAAGATAGAGACATCGTCCGCCTTTGTCTGCCATCCGGTAAATGTCGATAATTACCGAAAGCCTCAGCCCGGAACGCTATATCTTACTAGCCACCTGATCCCGAAGTTCGGATTCTGAAGAAAAGCTGGTGAGATCGGGATAAAGGTATATAAGGAACAAAGTTACCTCATAATCTAAAACAATATTCTGAGATCCTATTGCAGAGATTTCAAAAATGGCTTCAAGGAGTAACTTTAAAGTTGGATGAAAGAAATGAATACATAAGACTGTCAGTGAAGGGGCGGATCTATGAACTATTATTGTGTATATGTATATATATACCTATGATAGAGCAGATCGATTTGCGGGAGACATATCTTTTTTTTAATTTGTTAAAAATCGATTGTTATGGGTATAAACAAGGTATTTAAATAATTAAATATATTTATCTACAATGAAAAGGTAAGCAAAGGTTAAATTTCCTCTATAGAGGGGGAGGGGGAGGGTACTTAACTTTTGACCTAACCATAGTTGTGTGAATTGGTTCCAGCAGGTATATTTTAAGCTCAGCCATGGTTTTTGGAAGTAACTTTTTTATGCTTTCCCTTCTACTGATTTCATCACAGAAGATGAATATAATTATCATTATCATGTTATTATATATTGATGATATTAAACAATTACTATACTGCACCATATAATTACCGGTGCTGAATTATTGTATACGAAGTTTAATGTTTAGGTTATCTAATGAGATATCTTTGTCAGTATTGTGGTCGACAGGTTTTTCTTCAAGATTGATGTAGAGGGCCCCATTTATTATGAGAAAGAGAAAGTAGCGAGAATGGAGGCTAAAGTATGGTTTAAACTCAAAGCATGCTCAGAGAGTTTGGTAGTTAGTTGGTTATGAGAATTTATGGATAATATAAGTTCTGATATTTGGGCTTTTAGGTATTTTTTTGTTTTGCCAATGTAAACTAAAGGTGGAACAAGGTAAATGGTAAACTATATTGAAGCGGTATGGAAGGCTTATGAGGGTCTTCTAAGATGCAAAAAGACTGGAAAGCTTTCCGCTAGTGTCCATAACCACCCAAAACGCCAATAAGTGAGGCGTTCCTCTATATCAATCTTGAGGAAAAACCAGTCAACCGCAAAACATACAAAGATATCTACGTCACTTATCGACACATCTTAAACCTCATCAAACGCACTTAACACTGACTTTAAGAATATTTTACTCTACTCCTAACCTCTGTATTCTTTTCCTTTTATTTACCTATTTTTTATGAACCATTATACTTATTTTCTGCCCCCTGGCCTCACTATGTTTCTCAACTATTGTGTCACCCAAAAGTTTTTTTTTTCATTCTCATTATTGTTTTTAAATTATATATATTTATTTTTATTTTCACCTTATAACACTTACAAATATAGCCTTTTTAGTTTTTTATCCTATTTTATAAACTTATTCAATAACTTTATATATATTAATCAACTATATGTAATATCTTATACATGAATTTTCAGATTTATCTCATATATTTACCTTTTGTTATGTTAGATAAGAAATTAGATGTTTATTTCAGTTTATCTATCTCTATATTATAAAAAATCTTACCCTTCCTAAGTGGAAGAAGTGGGGAGGTTTTCTACTTGACTTTCCGTTTCTCAACCTCTTCAGTAGTCAACTTTATTGCTTAAGTATGTTTATTTATTATTTTTCTTAATAATTCTCTTTTAGATATTACTATATCTCACTTACGCTATATTTCCTTCACCTATCCGTTTTACCTTATACACCTACCTCTTAGCCGTATTTATAACTAGTTCTAACGAGTACATTTCTACAATAAAATAATTTTATTATGAGTATTTATAAACAATACAATTTATTAGTCTAGATCAATACTTAAAACTTTATCACACCGCAAAATTATTGTTTTGTACTCATTATTAATATTATTTTTAATAATTGTTAGTTATTTACTATTTGTCTTTATTTTTCTACAAATTTTGTATCAATTTTTTCTGTTTTTGTAATATGTTGCACTTTTTTCCGTAATTATATAGTTATAATAAATTTAATTTAAACTACTTACGTGTTTATATTCTATTTTAACATATTCAATATAAAATATAGATGAAATAATGTTCTTTATGGTAAACACGGATCCGTGAAGTCGGCATTTACCATGGATATTTTGCTGACTGTGCCGGATACACGGATCCGTGAAGTCGGCATTTACGATGGATATTTTACTGACAGTGCCGGATACACGGATCCGTGAAGTCGGTATTTACGATGGATATTTTGCTGACTGAGCCGGATACACGGATCCGTGAAGTCGGCATTTACGATGGATATTTTGCTGACTGTGCCGTATACACGGATCCGTGAAGTCGGCATTTATGAAGTTGACGAATACGAAAGTATTCGGATGGTTAATCGTATTTTTTTTATTTGAATAATTGATTATTCGTGTAAAATTTTAAGGAATACAAAAATTGTGAATTGTTAATAGTATTTTTTATGTTATCGTATTTATATTTTGAATATTGATTATTCGTGTAAAATATTGACGAATAGAAAATATGCGGATGGTTAATCGTATTTTTTTTTTTTCCAGAATAATATTACTTTACTTCATATACAAGTAACTTTAATTTTTCAATTAAAATATAATTAATTAATTTAAAAAAGTAGAATAGTTTTATGGTTCTACAGGAAAAATGTATTTAGAAAAACACGGAGGTAGTACGTGATGCACCAGAACACCATCGGAGGAAACAAAGCGACGGGGCTGGTCGGCAACTTCCACACACTGACCTCAAATTCTTGGAAACTTTTCTTGGCTATTGTCCGAAAATAGAACTTTATTCCCGAAAAAAAAATATATAAATATATAAATTTTCATATATCATTTTTACATACTTCAATAATCATTAAAATAAGTTGGAAAGTAACGTATTAGTTGATAAAAACTACATTGAACTTTATGTTTGTCAGTAAAACAGGTTTTATGTTTTTGAATTAGTTTAAATTTTAATGAATTAGTTTAGAATGTTGAAAGAGCTAAAATTTTAAAATAAAGTTTGAATGACAAATGAAATTATTGAAAATATTCTTATGGCTAAATTAAGCAGTCAGATTTTAGTAAACAATATTCAAACCAGGAATTCAACATTAAATATTTAATTTATATGGAGCAATAAATACAATTTTCATTTAAAATTGGCATATCAAATCGCTAATACGATATACGATAAATAAAACAGAATAAATAGGTAATTTACTGGATGCTAATTGCATATAATCATTTAAATAGTGAATTAAATATACGAGCCAATGAATCCCAATTTGTGTTATTCATTTCGTGTCATTTTTAATGACAAGTTTCGTTACTAAATTGTCTGGAAGTAAAACAATTTCCTCGAAGAATTATTAGTTTAGCTGGATTTGTAATTTTATAGTTTTAACATTGTTATTTTTAATAATTCATAAAAAAGAAATAAAAAACATTGCTTCAACTACACCAATTAATATAACTATAATTTAATATGATTTGAATAAACTAGACTTAAAATACACACACATTATAAAACACATTTTAATACAAATACTGTTTTGTAACTACGGTGGACTGTCGCTAATCTGAATTAGTTAAAAATAAAAAAATATAAATCTATTAACATAAAAATATTTTACAATTTACAATTTTTCTCCTTTAATAATCTGAAATTTTCGGTTGTTTGAAACAGGAAATCATGTTTTTCAAGAGCTCTGACTGATTCAGCAATAGAATCTTAATATTCAAACAAGAACAAAAATCATGAAATATGCTTTCCCCATCCAATTTTCCAAAGATATGGAATTAAAAAATTAAAATATTTGCCGGTAATAAAGTTGAGAAAATAAATTCAAGCTTCTAAATTTCAGTACATAGCTTGGATTTTATTTTAAATAAAAGGGATTGGTATTTTTAACTACATTATTTAATTAAGGTATTGAATACGATTTATTGAACGTAAGTATATAAGTACTACATGCACAAAATATTTCTTTTTTTTTTTTAAAGAGGTGGTTCGGATTATGGAATGGCCTGGATTAGCGAGGTTAAAATCAGTTAGAGACAGCTGTACAGACATTGAAAAAAATTATTACCTTTTATTTATATACTTTGCATTGTTAATTACCAAAGCGAAATCACAAATAAATTATGCTTTTGTACAATTATTTGTACCCAAATCTTTTATAATACAACACTACTGACACGATACAAATAAAAATAAGTGAATAAATAAACTGAATATCTAAAGGAACAGCCCAGAGTCTAGAAATCCCGTGGACTATTCCCCAGAGGTACTACACCAGTTCTTCCCCACAGACTTTCACAACTTCTTATGAACTGTCGGTCGAAGATTTAAACACCACTCCAAAATGTTATTTATGACCATTCTGGAGTGTGCCCTCTTGTCACAACACTAGTTGAAGTTTACAGCTGTCATGTCAGTACGCCACCAAGTGAACCAAGCCTAGTCAAAGTTTTATACCTAAAGTTTTGTAACGCTTAACCATGTCTATTCTTAGTAAATATTATAAGGTGGTTGCTTGGCTCTGAATACAAAATATATTTAAATATGGACAATGCGAAATTAGTTTAGTTCATCACTCAACACCAACCAATTAATTATCAAATTATAAATTAAAATAATCTACTCTCTAACCAAAAATTGAGACTTAGAATTCTAAAATATAAAAGTATATTTTCCAAATTTTATTTTATTTTTCTAATTTACGGAATTGGTAATCGAAAAATTCTTCCGAAAAAAATGAAATGAAGTGCAATTTAACTGTTTTGGAAGAAATTCTTTTATCTTTTGATAATCAAATACAGCTACCAATTTTAATAAAATATAATTCGGAGATTGACAGAGCTAGTTTTGAAATTCTACACCACAATTATTAGATAAGAAAAATACGTATATATTATAAAAGAGTTGACTGGCCTCTACTATTATTATCTGAAGGATTGAGGACAATGGAAGAACTTAAAATAATATTAAGAGCCTAAAAAGAATTTAGAAATTAAAAACTAACCTTAAGATTTTGATCGATTTGGAATTCGTAATGTACCATAGTGCAGAAGCCTTCCGTCAAAATAAATTGATACATTTAACATAAAACTGCCTCAAATTTTAAAAATATTCAAAGCTACCCGTCCTGACACAACAATTCACACGTTTCTCAAGCAGAATAAATTCATAGTTTCAGAAAACAATTTTTAAAAAATCAATATTATTTCCAGATAACTAAAAATCAATATTTTCTGCCATCATTCTTGGGAAAGAAGATAGAAACTGCAGCCTCTACAAAGCTAACCATAATAAACTAATTTATGAAGCATTTAACTAGCTTCAATTTGAGCTTTAATAGAACTCTTTACGTTTCCTTAAAGTAACATTTTCATTCTAAATCTTAAGAAATCGACTTTTTAATAGTTTGGTAGCGGTTTTCTCAATTTTGTCAAAATAATATTAGAAAATGTTTTTTGTTTTTTTACTCGTTATTTAGAAAAAAATTCAGGTTTTTGAAAAAGTGGGTTTGTGAAACTTTTGGGCCTTGATGCTCTATAGTTCAATAACTACTTTTCAAGGTCATTTGCTGCCATTTTGTTTAGTTACGTAAAGGTTGATTAAATTTTTATCAGAAAATAAGGCAAAATCTTTTCCAGAAAATTATAAATTTTTCAATAAATCAATTGGCCGTCATTTTTAACCGCAATGGTTTTAAAATGCTAGACTCATTGCACTTAAATAAATACAGAATTTGATTATAGAAATTCAAACTTCAAAAATTGTAAGCTTTTTTTTAATTTTAGAACTATTTGAGAATGGTTGGCGATGGTTCAAACTTTATATCATAGTGCTGTAGAGCAAGGATTGTATCTGGAGTGGTGTGGTCAGCATCAGGGTCCAATAACTAAGGCCAATATTCAAAAGGCCAGTTCCCTCATCCTGTGCAGGCTAGGTAAACCCCACTCTGACCTGATCCGAGTTACCTCAATGGCTGATTTAACATAAATTAGGTTTCCTGGAATAGCCGAACTGGAAGCTGGGGGTTCAGTGGCTAAACTATATCTCGTAATACGCTATAGAAATCGCTAATACATTTTAACCTTTCAACTCTCGGATTACGATGATATTATATTTTGAATTAACTTATGCTAACCATAAATCATTTACAATTTTTATTTATATCTGTCTTATTTCTGTAAATGACATTTATCATTACCTATAACAATATACATATTATTTTAATTTATTTTTGTAATTGATATAATAATACATCTAATATATCTAATATAACCTATTCCAACGTCCTAAAACAAATCTAGATCCAAATACTTCAAAAATAACACCGAACCAAATGAGTAGAAAATTCACTTTTCACATATTTTTCAAAATTTGCCGGAACCTTTATAATTTGCACAGATGAATCTAAATCAAACCAATCATCGGCATCATCCTTTGTAACTAATGACTCAACGTACAAAATAAAACTCCACACACTATGCAACATATTCACTACCGAACTCAATGCAATAGCAGCAGCACTTCAGCTTTGTTTGTCTCTGACACACAACATAACAAGAATTACAGACTCGTTAAGTTGGTTAAAAGCTTTAGATTGTATATATAAAAATCGGAGGATTTCCTGCATCCATTTCTACTTAAACACTCGACGAAATCTGGGTACATCAGTTACATTTATATTTGTTCCAAGTAAGGAATTGCAGGAATGGAATGACCTGGCTGCTGATCGATTTGCAAAAGCAATTTAAAAAAAAAAAAAAATTATAAAGCTCATAAGAAATGAGCATATCCCTCGAAAATGAAATAAAAAATACATAACAATCTTTATGGAATGAAAGCCTAAGGAGTGAACTAAAACTCATTAAAAAGAACGTCATGCCCTTGGGTACCTCTAGCTGTAAATGCCGTAGAGAGGTCGTTCTGAATAGGCTGAGAATATGTCACACGAGGCTCACTCACTCATATCTTATTTCAAAACGAACGACTCCGAAATGTCAATATGGTAACAACAATTTGACAATTAGCCATATCTTCCATGAATGCCAAATCTCACAAACTTATGATTAAAACCGAATATTTCAAAAACTCTTAGAGACGATGTCAAAACAATAAAATCAGTATTTCAGTTTTTAAAATCACAAGATGACAGAAATATAACATCAAATAGACTAAAAAAAAAAAAAATATGATAACAAATGTAAGCTAAAATAAATGAGAAATTAATATCGACCGGTGATGAAATACCCCAGTAACCAAAACCAAACAAACCGTATACCTAAGGGCGAAATTTATCTAAACTGTTAATAAAAACTGTGAATGTGATTATATTTAGAAAACTATATTTAAAATATTAAATAGTGTAGATTGCAATTTCATAATCATTGAAGGGAAGTAAAGTATATTTGTTTATCGGAAGTCTAGGGATAGACTCTTCATAGGGTTGTTAGCTTCGAGCCATTGGATTAAGTTATGTTATTGGTTTTTATTTGTTCCCGTTTAAGGTGGACGTTGAGAAACTATCTCCCCAGGAATGACTGACCATACCGACTCATGAGGCACCAATAACACAACGATTACCTCCAGCCAGCGGAACAGCTCCATAGTGGACCTAGATCACAAAAAGGTAAGGTAAGACCCCTGTAGTTAATAAGTCCGAACTAATGAGATGTGATCTGAAGAGCCGTGGAGGCCTTGAAGCAACTCCTTTTTTCCCAGCCTCCATCGACAGCTCTTGTTTTAGTCACGGATGCTGACAATGCTCCCGATGACGGCGGGTTCTTATAGCGCCGATTAGTGATGCCGAGTCTTCTTAGGCACAACACACGTTCTCCTTCCCCGGAGCTCCTTCAGGGTAAACGTCTCCTCACATCATAGCTATGTCTCATCGCCTTACCTGGGACACAGGCTTCATCACAATATTTAGCAATGAAAACCTTCAGTTTCGGTTTTTTAGGTTGATTTTCTGGATTTAGACATCGTATATTGATGCACTAAGCCACAGAGATTTATGATGCCGTTCATAACATAATTACAGGAAAACAAGCCGAATAAATAATAAAATTAACATTATGAAAATAAAGAATATGCAGAAGAAAACATGTATCGTAACAGATAATAAGATTAATTAATAACTTATAAAAGTGCTCTTTAATATGCTTTATTTAAAAAAAAAACACATATGAAATGGATTTCTTCTGATCTAGTTATATATTTTAGAAAATGGACCTGTGGATCATCTACTACAGTTATCTAGTTGTGGATTAACTATGCCAAATATTTCAATGCCAAATCATTTTTCAAACCCTGAACTACTGGTTACATCCACGATGTGCAAGAAAGATGATTTACAATTGTCATAAATTTATACAATTAATTTTCAATTAATTATACCAGTAAGTTTTCCTTCTGCTCACCTGACATCTACGTGGTATTAAAAACCTTTTATTACGAAAATAATTTACTTTAAAACCCCACTCACTAATTTTGGAAACTGGATGCTAGGTCCCCACCTTACTATTACAACATTTTAAAAGTGAATGACTAAATGTAATGACTCATGCAACTAATAAAAGACAAAAGACTGATTTTAATTACAACATTTATAATAGTTGATTTGATGATTCTATACGGAAGAATACTCCGAATTAAACACCTCAAATACGTATTGAAAACGATACAGCTTTATCAATCAGATAATTTACCAGGAAACCTATGCTATGAATTTACCAGTGATCGTACCTAAATGGATTATGTGCTCTATTCTATCTTGTATGAACCTAGACTGGAAAATTTCATGTTTTTTATTCACTCTGTAAATATTTTGAAAGTCTAACAGAGAAAATTATATTTACAAAATAAAAGATACCAAATTTGCAGATTTGACTTCTTAATTGTAATATAAATAATCTTTCATAGTTCTAAGTTATTACTTGTAAATAAATAAAATATAATTTTAACTGGATATATCAATAATGTAACCGGCGATTTAAAACTGAAACAATAGTTTTTAATTTAACTATGAGTCAAACAAAGAAAAATACTTGAGTTTGATATTTGTAGAAGTTATTTTATAATATCATTTTTTTTTTAATTAAATATTTATTATGTAAAATAAAGGTGGATAATAATTAAGAAGAAAATGAATCAATTAGGTTTTGTAAGAAGAAAATGCGGAACGTTTTCGAGGTAATATTATATTTCGATTTTTCAGTTCATAAAAAGGGGTAGGTAATTTTTTTTATAGTTACATAATTACTGTGAAAAGTAACTATGATTAATAATTAAGAATAAAGTTAATCGAATAGATTTTGAAAGAAAAAAACATAGAACGTTTTTTATATGCTATTACGCTTTTCAATTCAATAAATTCGATGGGTAATTTTTTCTAACTTTTTTTTCAACATTAAATATGTTTAACTTAAAAAAAAAATGATAGACTTTGTACGATAACAGTATCACGAGCAAAGCCATTATCAAAACACGACAAGGGATTGTCAGGCGATTCTTTACATGACAAAAGCTATTCTTCCAATGACCGCATTTATGCGCTGACAGCTGGTCAACAGTGACCAAGTCTAAACTAACACTAACATAAACATAAATATTTATTCGTTCACGAAAGATACGAAATGCTATACTCAATTTGCAATTATAATTGGCCTAAGGGAATAAACAATGGATCAAAAAGCGGGTCTAATCAAAGATCATAGACACAGTTAAAATAAAAACATTTTTTTTTATTGTCAGCAGTTAGGCAAAACTCTTAACTTCTATGAGGATTTTAATTAAATAAGTAATTCTAAAACAAATACAGCATAAAAAATGTTTAATTAATTGTTTATTTCTTTCTAATAATTTTTTGAGGATTTTAATCTTTTTTGTTTTATCGATCAGTCTAAAATTACAGTTTTGCTCTTTTTTCTTTTTTGAGTTTATACTAATTTTGTATTGTTTTTATTACTATTCGCGACTATATAGTTGTAGATTGGTTAGCTCAACCTATGGACAAAAAAAAAAAAAAAATGTTCTAAACCAAAATAATAATAAAAAGAAAAGATTTTTGAGATTATCTGCAAGAAATATAATATTTAATATTAGAAAAATATTTTCAGATTTAAGAGAATGGTTGTACTTTTTTCTACAATTGTAAATTGATATCGTATTCAGCAATTACAATTTTATAAATAGTGATGGAATATACATTATATGAATAATTATAGGGCAAGATCTCAAGGATTTAATTAAAGTTGTGTTAAAATTGATAAGATATTTTATTAACGTTTCATCCTCGATGTCTCAGTATGTATTTATATAATTAGTTTGTATGCATGTTATGTAAATGTTATATGTTACAAATGTCATGTAAATTTGTATATATATAAATTTATGTGATAAAATTTATATATATACAATTTTTTTTAATGTGTTTAACCTCTACTAACACTAGTAACTAGATTTTGATTATAATAATTTTCAGAGTTTGTTAAAGTATTTGAGTGATCAAATTACTTGATATATGTAACTACTGCAACTTGAAAATGTAGATAGTAACATACAAGTGGAAAGCCTCTTCAATAGGCTATTAAGTGCAAGCGTAGACTATAATACAGGTTAAGACTACTTTGGGGATCCATCCCATTAGTGCAGTGCACTTTTAAGCATGTATAGATTAATTGAGTGTAATACCAATAATGGAGAACGAGCGAGAGGCACCACTACCCGATGACGTTCCTCGCGCGAAACGTCAAAAGAAAAGGACACAGACAAAGATTCCAGTTCCAAAGAAGTCTGCCCCTGCAGCTCAAAATGAACTCCAGGGAGAAGAAGTAGCAGCACAGGTAAATCTCTAATGACTATTGGCCACTACGACAACTAACATCAGAAGAGGCACCTACGCAGGCACCCACACCAAATAAGAAACTTACACCGGTTATAATGAGGAAAGATGACCACACCATTCCACAGGTAAAGCACTTTTTAAATAAAGTGTTAGTGACAGACTATTATCTACGTCAGACCAGGACGAAAATTCACATCCATTTAGATAATGAAAAAGATAGACCCACTGTTGTACAAGGGCTTAAAAATTGAAACATTGTGTTTCATTCATTTGCCCCAAAGACCTCCAAGACGTCTCAAAATAAATTCGTAATTAAAAATTTAGATTTATCCATCCCGATAAGTAACGTTAAGACAGCTTTCGCACCATTACACTGACGTTCGACAGTTTCAGAAAGCAGTACCCAACGGCTCAAAAACAGACCTCACTCCTATAGCGATCACGGTTCCCACCGGAGTCACTATGAAAGATCTCCAGACAAAGGTTCGACACGTCAACCGCTGTCTTTTCACGGCTGCCAAATATATACAACGGAAAGACACTGTCCCACCCCAATCGTATAAATGCTAACAATATGCCCATACTAAAAATTATTGCTATCATGCAATAAAGTGCGTCCGCTGTAGTGGCTCATCATATCTACCAATGTTCGCGGGAAGGCGAACCAAAATGCACCAACTGCAACAGTGATCATGTTGCGACATTTAGGGGATGCACTTATAGGAAAAACATAGAAAGAGAAATAGAAAAGAAAAAGGCAGCAGTAGCAGCTAAATTAGAGCATAAGGTAAGGACAGGAACAACATTTCCATCGCTCTATAACAACAGACCCGTAACCACGACCAGCACACCCATGACACAGCCACCACTAATACCCTTCCTTGCCTTCCGATGGACAACTCTCACCAGCCACGGGAATATTTACTACTAGAAGCCCGCACCCCAGGTAACCAGAGACAGCAAACTCAGCCATGTCACGATACAAATCCTCATGAAACGCTCATCACAAGCTTCTACAGACGCCCACGCGGATCGTTGCGCGAAATGAGACAATTCATGGAAACCTGTGGGGCTAAATCAAACCATTAGTTGGTTGGATATTTTAATGCCAAACACACCATATGACATAATTCCACTACAAATGGAGCTGGTAAACAGATGGCGAAAACCCAATTCAAGGTAGTTACCCACCCGGATACTTACACCTTCCGCCATGTCGCAAATGGAGCCACTTCAACTTTAGACCTCGAAGAAGTTTAGGTACCAAGATGCCGACTGGAATAAATACAGATCAGAAGTGTATGGGAAACTACCGAAGATACCATCTTTCCACACCAGAGAGCAGGTCGATCGCTACATCGAACAGCTCACCACTATCCTCCTCGAGGCAGCAGCACAATCCATCCCCACCTACCGACCTACAACCCCCCTCACCTCCGACCACCACCACCTCATATCTTAGCTCTCATTGAGAGCCGGCACACCCTCAAGAACAGATGGCTTAAAAATCGCTGGTAGGTATGGTATCGCTCTAGGGATCCAAATATCAAACGAGCAGTCAACGCTATGACAACCCAAATCAAAAATATTATGAGACAGTGGAAAACAGCTATCTGGCACGAGCAGTTGCTAACTACTCATGGTGACGTTAAGAACTTCTGGAAGTTCAGCAAAAGTGCAACAAAGAAATCCAAAACCATCAGATTGCACGACGGAGACCGGCTTCTCACCCCCTCACAACAGGCCATTACCAACGGGAAATCACAGTTCGAACCCTCAATGCAGAAATACCACACATGGCCAGGGAAGCGAACGACATGTTTTTCAGCCCCGGGCAGCTAAAAGCTATTTTGAGGAGGTCAAACGGAAACCGCGCACCCGACCACGAGGAAGTCCAAACGGTCTTGCGGAAGCAACTCCCCAGAAAAGGCATAGCTCATCTCACGAACCTTTACAACTCGTCCTTGCGAATGAGATACTTTCCTGCAATCAGGAAACACGCCATTCTGTTCCCGCTACTAAAAACAGCAAAGTCAGGTGACAAGGAAGACCACCATAGGCCCATTAGCCTTCTACCACACCTAGCAAAGGTCTTTGAGAAAATTATTCTAAATTATCTCAAAGATTTTTGTGAGGAACACTCAGTCGTCCCTTATGAGAAAACTGGCTTCCAAGCTCATCTCAGCTCGGAACATCACCTAATGAAACTACAATCCGAGGTATGCAGAGACTTCAATAGAAACCATGCAACAGCTATGATCCCTATAGACTGTACGAAGGCCTTCGATTCCTCGCGGACCTCGACTGCCCAGAACAACTATAGCATTATAGTATCGTTTCTAAACAACCGTAGCCTAGCTGTACGGGTTCGTGAAAATCACTCCAGAGCAATCTCAGTAACGTGCGGTGTTCCACAAGGGGAGGTCCTGTCTCCTCTCCTCTTCTCCATATATACTGCGGACGTCGTGGGGCATAACTACACCATTGCCACAATACCCGCTTTCTTTCTTTTTTTTTTATTTTTTCCGAACCCTCTAAAACAGAAATAAAAACTGAATTAGTAAATGCATTACTGTAGAAAAAGAAAAGTAATTCGTGTTGTGTCTTACCTTTTACTACCTTTGGTATTTTAAGGTTACCTGTTATGTTTAATATCATGTATGAGCTATTTAGCCGCTTTCGCAGACGACAACGCAATTTATAGCAGCAGCGCCAGCGCCAAACATGCCCTCAAGCGGGCGGAGAAAACATAAAAAAACTACACCATCACAACATTCAGGTAAACCCGGCAAAAACTGACTGCGTGGTGTTCGCACTACAGAAAGGGAAGAAAACCAGACTACCTCGCACGCTCCAAGTGGCAAACTCCGTACTAAGGCATCCAAACTCTATAGTTTATCTGGGCATTAATTTGGATCGCCACATGACACTGACAGGTCATTGCTATATGAAGACCAAACGAGTCCGTCTCAGATCACCATCTTCTGATGCACCCCAACCCCCTCCCTCACACTTCTTTTGATTTCTGACTGTTTCTCTTATTGTTTCACCATTATCTATCGTCTTTATTATTTTTTTTTTATATTTATTCTTATTTTTATTTTTATTTTTATTTTTACTTTTATTTTTATCTTATATGCGATACAACACGAGGAGGCCCCTCACCTCCGGACTCAAAATAGCTCATTGAATGGATAGCTCATATGTAAAATTAAATATAACAGGTAACCTTAAAATACCAATGGTAGTAAAAGGTAAGACACAACACGAATTACTTTTCTTTTTTCACAGTATTGCACTTACTCACTCACTTTTTATTTCTGTTTTAGAGGGTTCGAAGAAAAAAAAAAAAAAAAAATCTCAGATCATATCTGTTACACCACCTTTTATCATCACCAGTACTAATAATATAATTAGTTTATGACGAAACTGAAGTCCATAACTTAACGAAAGTCTATAACTTAAACGTATCCACCAAGACAGATTGAAAAAATAAAAACGCTATCTAAACATTGCACTGTTTGTGAAGTTCGAGCTTGAAAAACAAATGACATTATTTTCGTTGATTAGTACCTTTATCTAATTTGAAATTCTTTTTTTAGGGACCAAGGATTGATTAGAACAGTTTTTAGTTTTTAGTAGTTCTTGACAAATCTGAAAGCTTTTCTTTATCATACAAATAAGAATTTTATAATCAAATGTTAATATATCACTTGTGGAATATTATATTTAAAAAAATAAATTAATATGGGAGCTTCATATGTAGATGAGTTTATTTGTTTAAAAAATAAATCTGATCAATAACAACTATTTGACAAAGGGAAAGTTGAAAATATACTTAGTAACTTTTAGATCTTTTATTCCTCCAAATCTTTACTTTAGAGAAGTGGATTTATTAACTTTTGGCGGAATACTCCACAAATATATGTCATGGAAAAAAGTTAAACAGTATTTTTTTTTATTTCACAAATTTCGATTCTGGTATAACTGCCATTAAAAAAATCAGCAATTCGAGTATCATATGATTAGTAAAACATACATAGATATTGTAAAACATACATGAGCATAGACTGACGATGATATGAAGTTATAATTCAACCACCAAATAGAACAAATTAAAATCAAATGGGAAGCAAAGATAGAAACTAGAGGGTTTGAATGTGTATGTTGTTCGTTATGGATGGTTATATATCTATTTAGGTCATATATGGACGGATGTATATATCTATTTAGGCTATATATTGATGGTTATATATCTATTTAGGTTATATAGGGATGGTTATATAAGGATAGTTATATATCTATTTAGGTTATATATGGATGGTTAGATATCTTTTTAGGTTATATATGGATGGTTATATATCTATTTAGGATATACATGAATGGATCTATTTAGGTTATATATCTATTTTAGGCTATATGTGGATGGTTATAAATCTATTTAGGTTATATATGGATGGTTATATATCTATTTAGGTTATATATGCATGGATATATATCTATTTCGGGTCAAATCAACAACGTAAAGGGGCGTTATCAGTTTTATTTGGGTTATATTAAGGGGAGGATATAATTTGTAAATTTCGCGAGGGATTTTAAATAGTACATGGAAGAACAATTTAATGACTTAGTAGAGAACAGAAGTTTAACTATTTATGGCTCAACAGGTATATTCTCGTAAAATTGTAGTTTTTGTAATATGCTGCAAATATTCGTCCCATAAATGTTAAAATAGTATAAAACGACACCCATTTTCTTGCAATTGCATAAAATCAATAATTGTATCCCTAAATAAAAATGTTAAAAACATGAAAATTCATAAAGAAATTTGACATATTGATTTATTATATCAAATCATGTAACTAAATAAACTGAATTTTATCGTAGAATGTTTATCAGGCTGGAAGCCAGGGAAGACTCTTCGAGGTTACTACGATCGCCTTCTTCTTAGCTATTAACTTTTTTTTATTCTTTTTCATTTTCCACGCTTTCGTCTTCACTAACCTGGTTAGTTATAGTTCGGGCTCATCCCCACGTAGGGGCTGGCTCGAATGCTTCATGCAATGCTTCTGTATTCAATGCAATATGTTATGCATTTTTAGGCAAATTGCAGTTCATCCGAAAAATAAATTATAATTAAGTTTAGATAGTATCCTATGCAGTTTATATAAATAATTTAAAGTCAAGTAATAAACGGTACCTTAAAATAATATACTTTATTTATACAATATAATCTACTAATTAATACAGTACTATGGTAATATATAGTCTATTATATAACAGTACAGAGGTGGTATATTATATTCCAATCGAATGAGAGAGAAAAATAATTGACTGATATTCTTGAATTATTTATTCTAACATCAATTTTGTATTGAATAATAAATTGACTATCAAGTAACAGTAGAAGGTTTTATTAAACGTAGAGGTGATCAGACTGTTAAAATTTAAATGTATTGAAATTTTAATAAATTATCAATATTTTTAATAATGAATTTATGATTAATTCTAAACAGAAGTTGTGAACGACTCAATGAATTATAAATTATGGATTTATAAATGACAGTGTATATAATGTTGTATGTATATATTTCATTATTTTCAAATTTAATATTTCCAATCTTTGTACTTGTACTATTAAGAAGAATTTATTCAATCTTCCTTACCGATATATTTTGAGCCTAGGAAGACCCAAAATTTGCAACGCTTTGGTCGAGTAAACCTGTTCTCATTTAACATAAGTCTCCCGACGATTTTTATTGTCAAATTGTTTTAATTTTCAACATCCTTTGAATAAAAGAGTAATTTCACATTAATTATGGTATTAAAAAATGGATATCTAATTTGAATTTATTTTGTTCTTATTTCATATAGGACACAAATTTTTGTTTTGAAATACTTTATATATACATAGATATATTTTTTACTTTTATTTATAGGTCTTTTTCATATTATTTTCTAAAAACAATTTTTTTTTTTATTATACTGTTATATGTATTTATTGGTTCTCTTAGTCAATTATTTTTACAATTGTTATAACTGTTGACTATCAGTTATTTATAATTAATTTTAGAAAGTGGTGTAAACCCTCAGTGCAAACCCATTAACGTTTTAAGATTGATTGATAAAAGATATCAACAAAGTGTAAACTAGAGGCATTTTGTTTTTTCATTTATGCTCTAAGGAAGCTGAGGGATAAATTTCAGACTTTACTGACTCCTATAAACGGCCAGTAATGAAGCATATAAAAAAAAAGAAACAGGCCATTATCTGGTACAAAGAAACTACTTTTATCGTAGTATACCTAAATGGTAAGTAAAAATAAAATAAAAAAATATGTGGAAAGGGTAACTTGGGTCAGTGCCTATAGCATAATAATGAACTCTTCTTGAGCTATTCGTAGCCTTAGGTCACAACCCAATGCAGGTTCACCACAAAGTATGCTTCAAGTTCTCTTCTATTAGGACTAGAATTTATTAAAGTATAAATAAACTTATCATTAGTTTAAAATATGAAGTAATTTTACCAATTGTTCAAGTTATCGTCCAAAAAAATATATTTGAAATGTAAACAACAAGAAAAAATATGTTGTGTGTACCTTTAATTCCAAAACTTTCCCATACAACTTAAGTCATGATCCCAATTAATATTTAAAAAAAAAAGAAACAATGAAGTTTCATTGATCCAGAGATCGGATACACATAACATAATACAAATATATTTATTAATTAAAGTGATTAAAATTAAAGCATAATTAGTTATGAATCGACGTGAGCATAATTGCCTGTGATAAAAATAATTTATCACTAATAATATGATAAATTTAAACCTGGATACATTAACAAAAGTTCTCCTTGACCTAGATGACCTAAGAGTTGAAACTAGGGAGAGTATTAAAAATAGTTAACAGAATGGGTCTAATGAAGTTTGTGTTCTAAATTATTACGTACTCCCAAACAAGAAATTGACATATAATATATTAATAAACTCATAAAATGACATTTAATAAATAAAATAAAAAGACTCATAAAGTTAATTTTCAGACGAATAATTACGAACAGTAAAAGAGTTCTGATATAAATATGTCAAAAGTAGAATACATCGGACTTGAGCGGGAAATCTGATTAAACGGAACATAAACTATTCCAGCAATTCCAACAAGTTTAATCATGTCTCTGAATACTATCGCAAATTACTGTTGGGATGTATGTAAGTCAGTTTAGAATATTAGAGTATTGTGAACTAACTCTCAGGTTTTACCTACTTCATTATTTTATATAAATAAAAATAATAATAATTAAATAGGAAAGTACAATAAATATGGAGTAGTTAGACAAAATTAATAAATAAAATAAAGATAATTAAATATTAATAACAAAAGGCATATTACGATGTAGGAATAATTCTAATTTTGTAAAATTTAATACTTAATCTCTTTTGTTTCTTTAATTATATTCGACATGCATTGGAATCAATGATTTATAAATTGATTACAGTACTTTATTTCAATTTTTAAAATGTCTAAAATAATTTGATTTTGATTCTACTTTTGTAGTTTTAATATGGGAAGCATTGGCAAATTCAGTCCAAAACGAAAATAGCATAATTGAAAACTCTTTGACGATATTGTACTAATAAATAAGAGAATATCTCAATTCTTCCATTTAAATATTAGGCTTAATGTAACCGATACATCAAAACTGTGTTGAATGTGGGCTATTAGCTACCATTTTAAATTTTCATTTACATCCCTTCCTACGTTCTCTACAACGTACATATGTAGACTGGTCGGCTCTTGTTAAAGTTATTGCTATTTTTGTAATTTTCGAAGAAAAAAAAAAGACCAGGGAAGGTCTTTATGAATTGTAAACAAAAACTTTTTATTATTCTGTCCCTATAAAATTCGTATTTAAGGGTTCTCTAAGTGGAAATAAGGAATTTAAATTTATTTTCTTTCAGAATACAACGTTTATAAAAATATAACGAAGCTACAAACACAAAAGTACTCATGCACGGGTACACACACATACAAAGACAAACAAACCATTTTGTGAAACTTGATTATTTGGACTAAGGGTATTAAAAAGAAATTATATCAGTATCTTTTTTTTTCTATTACATCCAGTCTGGTCATTTCTGAGAAATAGGGAAAGGGAAGGGGAGTTACTGACGAGTAACTAACCAATTCTAACCAGAGGTTTAAGATTTAATTCTGTAGAGCCGCCTCAAATAAAAAAAATCCATCTAGAATGGACTGGAGCCTGCGCCGCTTCAATTGCCAGGTTAATAAGGTGACGCCTTAACTCCATCGGCTACAAAATGTTGTCAGTATCCATGCCAAGTACCCATATCGTAAGGGTTGAATTTGCCTCAGGACGCTCCCGACCTTTGAGTTCATCTATGACTGATTGTTTTAACATATTAACAAAAAAACTATACACTCCTGGGATTTAGGATACCCGAGTGAGGGAATAAACAATATGTATTTACTTAAAGAAACATACAGTTTTTGTTTATTCAGAACATCTTGCAGGGAATTGAATGAATCGATGAAAAACATCGAAATTTGAATCTTTTGGGCAATTAATAAATTAAAAATAAAACGCAACTTTTTTGGCAATGAGTGAATCTTCCTTCATAAATCTTTTGAAGATCTCAAAAACTAAATTAAAAATTAAAAAGAGGTGTAGATCCTTTTCGATTTTCTTGTACCAGTATTCCGTTAAATCAAATATATTACTTAAAATTTGTTCATTTATTATTTTTCTTATGAATCTTGATCAAAAGTTTTCCATTTTCTTATTAAAGATCTTTCGTTTCCAGAGATTCCATTGTTGTATTAAGTATTCTGTATTTTTTAGCAAGGGCTAAACATTTTCTATACTTCATTTCTCTTTGACAAGTTAAAATAATTTTTATTACTAGTGATATTCATAACTTTTTGAGATTTATTAGGCTTCAAATTTTATGAAATTAGTCAAATCAAATAGTAAGCAGTAAGTCATTAAAAAATATATTAATATGTAAAAAACTATAAGTAATTATGCTATTATTTTTCCGTAAGGCGTAATGTGTAATTAGTAAACAGAGAGGTAATAACTATATTTGGGTTTGGTTAAGGGAGTAATTACAGTGCTAAAGAGAGAGTAAAAGTGGCGGAGATGAAGAGAGAAGGTAGCCATGGGAACGGCGGGAGTGGGGCGGGCCGTTGATACAATAGCCAACGGTGCATTGATTGCGCGCCGGGCCATTGCGCATGCTCCACCGCCGAGGACCAACCACCTCCGCCGACTCCTAGTCTGCTCCCCGTGCCTCCTCTAGCGAGGTTCTCAGTAGTAAATCATTTCTGCATATATTGTCGTAAAACTCTACTTATACCAACACCTCTAATTTCGAACAGTTTATGATCGAAAGTATAAAAAAATAATGTCTTATATGCAATCCCTGCACAACACACCTTAAACTTAGTTCATAACCAAAAATAGCAAAAAACTATGTATATAATAATCAAGTGAATAAAAAACTTGACCTTCATCATATATTACTATATTTTTATCATTTGTGTTGTTTTATAAAAATAAATTGTATGTTTTATTATTGAATACCAGTTTAAATTAAACTCCATATAAATGAGAAATGAATCTCTATTTTGAGTTTGGATGACTTTATTTATACCTAATGATACAATCATCTAAGGGGGGAGGTATTCCCTCTAATTTCAACAATATTTTTTAGAGTTAAGAAATTCGGATTTAGTTAATATTAACAAGCTGTGTTTTAATAAAAAATGAAGTTATTGTTGCCAATAGTCAACATTTGTAATAGGTAACTAAAAAATTTAATCGGAGAGAAGTTTACAGGAATATTTGTGTATCACAACTATTGAAATTTTTAGAAATGTTTCTACATTCTACTGATATTACTGATAGTGAACTGTCCTATTTGTAACTAAACAATCGCTGCACAAAAAAATAAATAAATAAATTATTGAAATGTTTTCTTTCATCTATTGATGCTACTGGAAAATTTTGTTCAAACTATTGAATTTGTGATAAAACCCTAATTTTTGAGATATTCAATAAATTTTTAACGGAAATTTATACCCGATGTAGGACTAAATATTAAACGTAATTAATAACGATAATGAAACATGCAAATAACACAATTACGTTTACATATCAGGTGTCACTAATAATTAAATTATTTAGTGGGACATATATAGCAAAACTCCTATCTGTTGAATAATTAGTAAGGGAAGTATAGTTGAGTAACAATATATAAATAGCAAATGCAATTTATTACTTAAAGAAATTTAAAATACATCTTAATTTTTTTGTTAATTGGTGATTTTACACATACAGCTTGAAATTCTTTGGTTGTGAAGGCAAAATTTAACCAATATAAAAACAAATACAATTTTCAAAAAATTTAAAATGTTTTTCCTTCCTTTTACGTCCTTTCCTTTCAGAACTTGCCTATAATATTTTCGCTGTGTATATCGGAAGGAATTAAGATCATTAACCGGCCTTGCATAAACTTTTTGTTTACTGTCACCCCAAACAAAAAAATCCAGTGGTACAGGTCTGGAGAGCGTGCAGGACCAGTAGTTAGGCGTAATATTTAATTCTGCTCCAACTCTTCGTATACTGCCAGATGGATTACTACCAAAATATTGTAATATGGTCGCACTCCTTTCTTCATTTCGTATAGAGACAAAAATACTAACAGCAATTGGTATTACAGCAAATGTACCAGCTTCTCTAAGACGTTGAAAGGTGGAGCTAAACATAAACCTGTTTGGTAATCTTCTATTCGGGAATCGCCAGGTATATTCAATAAAATAAAATCTGCAGCATTAGCATTACCATCGCAAAAACTGTACAAAAACACCATATCGCCACTAATAAAATTTCTCAGTAAAAGAAAAAACAACAGCAGTATTTCTCGTTTGTTTCTAATAAAAATACTATAAAATAATTATTTTACTGCTAGTTATACGAAGGGACACCAGCTACAATACAAATATATATTCTCCAACCGAACTCGAAAGAAACAAAAAAGAAAAAAAAGATGAAAGAAGCTAGAATGAAGTCATTCATTAGAAGAAGGAAAAAACTGAAAGGAAGTAATAAAGGAACTGGGAATTATCTTAAAAAATCTAAAACATGATGGCTGACTGTTTTTTACGCCCAAGGTTCAGGGGACACTCGATATTTCTCCCTCAGTCGGGTGTCAAAGACTGTGAATGTGAGAGACGGTGGCGATCTCCGACGAAGAAAAGAGATGAATGGACATGGATCTGACTTTGACAAAGAGCAGCGATGACGAATATATTTAATTTATTACAACCTTCAGGAACCCTTTGCTCCAGGACTAATCCTTCTGGGGACAGGAGCAGAAAAAGGTAAAGGTAAATGGTCACATTCCAGGGTAAAAAAGGACATTGATAAATGATAGAGGAAGAGCGAAAGACGAGAAGGCATAACTGATGAGCTGTAGGACAAACAGGTCGGGATCTGTACCGTTCAAGAGGACTCAATACACTCTGAGAGGCGGGAGCGTGAGTGGTGTACCAACTAGTCAATGCTCTACCTTACAGTCAACCACTTTCAGAAATGCAGCACGAACTCTACTATGTCATATTAGTACTCTGTAACATACATTATTTAAAATTTATCATAAGCAGATTCTGGATTTTTATGCACCAAAAACCCTCAGAATTTGCCGTATATTATGCAATGACAACTAGAAAAAATATATTTAAAAAAATATGCAATAAGGGAGCTACAAATTCAAATATACCCCCAAAATGTCTGAACTAAGAAAGGAATTGGAGAAAAAAAAAAATTAAACGAAAATGATTTCAGAAATTGTACAGTAAGATACGTTTTTAAAAATTAAAATAATAAAAAACTGCAATTAATAAAAAAGAGCAATTTTTTTAATGCTAACTAATAGACATTAAACAAAAATTAACTTTAAAATAATTAAAACACATTAAAAAAATAAGGAAGTATGTAAATGAATATGAAAGGACAAACTTTTTAAAGTTACCTCGTCTACTGGAAGAGTTTCATATATAATTAGATCTTGAGAATCAAAAGGTACTCTTCCTTGATTTAATTATTTATTTTATATCATTAATAAACAATAAAAACGTTTCGGGGTTGTCACCCCATCATCAGGTATCTACAACAATTTCTCAAATTCATACCATGCATTCAAACAATTACCTGATTCAACATCTATTTAAAATTAAATTTTTGTTTTCTCCTTATTAGCATCTCCACCTCTTTCAAACCAAAGGTTTCAATTCAATTTTTTGATACAAACTGTTATCTACTAGGAAGAAAAGATTCACTTACTTTTGTCATTAAAAATAATAACTGGCAAAGAAATTAAACATTAAACTGAAATAGAACTGAGTGTGTTCTTGAAAATAGATTAGAAGCTGCGCTGGAAAATACTGAAGGTAGCGTTATTTCGTTGATTTGTTGTTGTTTTACTCATTGAATACTTGTATACAGCTTTATTTGTTTCACAGAAATAATCCAAATATGCAATTATATGCATTTATCGTCACATATGAAAAATAAAATCATAGTAATTGCACCTTAATATTTGATTCTTAACGATATTTGATTACCTCTTTAAACTATGTATGCAACCAAAATATGTATAACAATCCGGGTTCTAATCATACGTAACTAATGGTTTAATCGCCTGTTGGAGTCCGTAAACAGGATATCAAAGACAATCCATATGACCCATGATATTCATCTTCTAGATATATCTGGAATGTAGATGTCTTCTAGATATATCTAGAGTGTAGGAGTCTTCCAGAAATACACTCGATAATAATAAGTCCTAGAGTGTATATGTCTCAAAAAAAGCTTTTTTACCGAGTCCTAAAAGGATTAAGAAAAGAAAGAGTGCCAACCATGAAATTCATAAAAGACAAGGAAGGAAACATTCTTAGGCAGAAGAATGAGATAATGGAAAGGTGGAGGGAGAACTTCCAAAATCTGTTGAATGAGAATGGACAGACACCCTGTGTAGATGAATCGACAAGAGAGGTAAGTACTTGGGAAGATGATAACGAACGGGAAGAAGCAATCTGGAATATGAAGCTAGGGAAATCCGCAGGTAGTGATGGATTAACTCCTGAAATGCAGAAATACATGGGTCCCAAATGGAAAGAAATTCTACTACATCTGCTAAACCTAGTGTGGAAGCGAAAGAATACACCAAAAGATTGGGAAGTAGAGATAGTCGGAGGTAGAGTAACAGTTCTAGTTGCCGAGATGAAGCGGACGGACTAAGATAGTTAGATAGGAGAAGATGTTGGCCATCATCAGAAGGATATTGAGGGAGGTTGGCCATCATCATAGATAAACATAAAGAAAAACACCACTCTTAAGAGAATAGGATTGGAAATGAATTTATCGATCTCAAGCAGAGTGTATGCCACTCCGTACAATGATTAGTCCTAGGTAAGAATGTGGATCAGATATCGAATACGGAATTTAGAGCCCTTATTTATAGGCCAAGTCCACTCTTCGACTTCTAGAGGACTTCAAGGACTTGAAGAGGATTTCAATGGAATGACAAAAGGTGCCTTGCAGAAGACCGGTAGAGCTGGAGAGGGCTCTATAAACTTCCTCCTAACACCGATTAATGCGGTTCAAGAGGATCTATTATGATGATGATGGTCGAACCATGTCTTCCAGAAATACAATCGATAGTAATAATTCCTAGAAAAGGCGTAGGTTCAACGCCTATAGTCCTATAATGAGAGTCATGTTTAAATGAGTTTCCTTGTTATTCAAGGCTAAAAAAAAAAATTAAAATGAACTGAAAAAAAGTTTGGTCTATAATTGGCTAACTTCAATTAAAACATGAATGTACATTACAGAAAAAGTAACGTATAATAAGATGGAACTTTATGATGGGTGGTTCCAGAAATTTCCTTTAGGATGGAGCTGCTATATTTGAGACCCTCTATTGGATTTAACTTCCCAATGTTTTCTTTTAGCAAAATATAGGAATCGTAATATTTCAGGTAGAATTCAAACCCCAGTCAACCATGTATTTCCAGAACATACATCAAACAGCTGGGAAAAAGGTGTTACAGAGAAGTCAAATCCGAACAATTTAGATTTTAATTTTCCCATAATGAAAATTAACATTTCATAAATACACCATAGAATTCAAACAACGATATATTACTGATACATTTGTTTTGTATACTAATATGAGGGACATATTATGAAATTATCCCAAAAATTATACTTATGCTTCCCACTGGATTAGCCAATGCATGATACTAGCCGATGTGCTAAGCTGCGTGTAAATAAAAATTTTTACATAATGTGATTTATTAGTTACTACTTGTGTTTAAATGATGCGTTACATGCCCAGACCAGCCTAATTTATATTCAAATTTTTAATTTTTTTTTTAATTAATAATTTCAAAACTAGACAAAATAAATTCTTGTAAAAACAGTTATATCAACATTATGTAATGGTTTTTGGAAATAAATATTTTTTTTTTATGATTTCATAATTAAATTAAATAAGTAACAAAACTATAGAATAAATAAATAAAGACATAAAAAAAAAAAAAGCAGCTTCTTATAATTGAATAATTTAGCTTTTAGTATGATATAACAAGTGTTATAAACAAGAGTTGTATGATTTGATTGCCTAATTAAAAACTACTTTGAAAATTATATCTAGATGATTGGCCATATCTGAACTGAAAGATGGACTGCACTGCAATCGAGGAAAAGAAAAAATAGTTTCCAACTAAAAGATACAAGGCATATAAGGTAGGCAGAGCTAATGTAAGGGTATAAAAGTGTATAAAAATAAAACAGATATGAAAGTGGAGGTATAAAAATAATGACTACAAGCAAACTAGCATAAATAAAAATAGTAAGGAAGTGATATATATTTGTTTGAAATGTACTTTGAAAATTACATACATTTTTTTTTAATAAATTGACATTGTTCTAGATAGAACTCGGCGAAAATATGTGCACTCTGGCACTGTTTAATCAAGCGATCACATTAAAAGCTCACATAATTGTTTTCTTTATCCTCACAAGTGGAAAAAAAATTAAAGAAAGCTACGCGGAACAGAGAATAACAAAAAGAGCTAAGAAGATAGGAAGATGTTTTAATATTTGCAAAAATGCTACGAAACAAGGTTGATGATAATTCCAGCGGAAGAGACCGGGGCAACAGTATTCAACTCATTCGGAAACACTTTTCCGGTATTAAACTGACTGGGAGGAAAGGGGGTGGCGTGCATTTGTTAAATGAAATAGGAAGAGCAATCCTCCTGAAAACTGACTGGGAAAGCTATGAAGCAATTAGTAGAAGATTTCCATCTAGGCCCGCCTTTTGTGAGGGGGCCCACTTAGTTAATGCGGCGAACGTGTAGCCCCGCTCAAAGGCAAACAGCCAACAATACTCTCGCTCTCTCGGCGAGCCATCGACTTTTAACTCTCGCTTAGCCGACAAAGATTTATATTTGACCTGGAATATCCATTAACCAATGAGCTCCTCACAATTAGCGGGCCCTTACGCTCCGTTCACTTCTGCCTTTCAGCTCCTGCCAGAATTTTACCCTTCCGACAATAGTTCCAGTTTAGTCCAAGGCGAAAATCGCTAAAATAAACAAATTATTTCCATCCAACAATGCGAATAATCCAATTAAAAAGTTTATTTAAGATGACGTGGAATTCTTAACAACCCTGGAGTTCTCTCAAAGTTGTCTTATTAGGTAGATGGGCCGTCATATCATTACGTTTGTAGTAGCACAAATATTTTAACCCTTTATATTATTGTAATTTTACATCCTCATTAACCCGTTCCATAAAGAAGTACTGACCGTTACTGGATTTAATACTCGATTTCTGGCTTCTAATAGATATAACCTATGGGTTGAGCATGGCCATGGCCAAATCACATGCACAAACTTTTTTATAGAATCTGAACAAATACTTCCTTACAACTCAATTCATAAACTTTGGTGTCTGTAGGCTCTCCTGCGGTACACTATAAAACCCTTAAAGAGGATATAGTTGATTCGGGAAAAAATCTGGAGAAGCAAGGTCCTGACCAAATTACCCCCTTATACTACCGGTGATCTAGAAACAGTACTTCACTACAAAGTACTTAACCCAATACCTTCATGGGTTGTAGTGGTACAGGTTTATTTTCTTTAAAGTGTCCTCTTCGATATTAAAGTACATTTCTAATGCGTAAGTCTAATAAATATGTGTACGTAAGTGGAAGTATTGTATCCGGGAATAATGCTTAAAGCTAACTTTCTTCAATTGTTTAATGCTCCTTTTTCTTCTTTTATAGAAACAAAATAAAATAAAAAAGCAAAATTTATCATTTTGAATAAAATAAAATAACATCTTCAAAAATAAGTCCCTGTAAGCTCTAACCAGAACATATCCCGAAGGTGAAACTTATGTTTGACATGCCTTCCATCTGGCAAGTAAGAATTTAAATTTAAAATAGGAAAACATATGTCGACATCTTTTATTGCTCAACAAACAACAATAAAGAACAGTAAAACTAAAATTCAACATCGTAATTTTCAACCGTTTTCGAAATCTTGGAATTTTACGGAATTTAAGTACGGGTCCATTAAATGTTACAATATGATATTCTATTTTAGTTTGTTGTTTTTTTACAAAGTTCTTAAAAAAAAAATTAATAAAATTATTTTAAAGTGCAGGCAAAGGGGCAATACACTGGATTTCTAACCTCTCATGTCCTCTATGTCGGTGTTGGGCTAGTACTGGAGTTAAATTTAGATCTTTATTGATCTAAAATAATTCGTTCCCAATTATTTAGGACTTAAATTAAGAAATAAAAGGAGGATGAAGGGTAAGGAGTGGATGGCGTCTTAAGTTTAAAGGAAACAAGGATGGTCCATAAACGAAGGTAAAAAAAAAATAATCAAATTTTTCTTTTGGGCACCCTTTATTTTGATATAGTAAAATCATATCAAAATTAACTATCCCGTAATTTTAAAAAACAATTAATTACCACAAAATCACTTTTTAATTCTATATATAACAAAAAAAAAAACTGAACAAAATTAATATCAATTTGTTTCCACCGATTCACCTCACGTTAGCAATAATAATAAACATTTTCTGCAATCTTCGTTATAACTATTTCAAAAGCTGTTTATACAAGAGATTAACGTTTTATCACAAATCATGTAAAATTTAATTAATTTTATAGCATGTTTAACACTAATTTAAACATCCGGTCACTGTGATTATAAAGTAATATAAATTTATAAGATATAATTAACCCATTAAACTAATTGATAGTGCGTTATAAAAAAAGACTAATTTAACGACTATTTTGATAGTAGCTAATGAATATTTAATAGAATTAATTAAAACAGCGTAACTTAAACACTCATATACATCTCAATATCACACAAAAAAAAAAATGTAAAAATAATCCTGAAATATTTCAAAAAACATAAAAATTCATAATAATGTTTGTTAAATACACATAATATACAAAATAATATGCATAGCATTGAATATTGACTTTTATTAAATATGACATTGAGGCAATCGTTACGCTCTAAACCTTACAGTCGATAAGACCATGACCACATTGCCACAGAGGGTTGGCTCTGGCAATCGACCGGGATGTAAGGTTCAAGGCGAACTTCCTCATTGAGCAAGCTTCTATAATTAGTGAATAATCATTTTTCAAATTGTTTTGTGGCAAAATAAATGAGTAAAAACATCTTAAACTCATAGTAAAAGTTATGTTGGATATGTCTTCCTTCTACCACAGTAATAACCTAGTGGATGTAAATTTTTACTGACCGCAATGACCACAAGTGTTAAGTCTCCATATTAAGTCCTCCAGTGCAAGTGTTAAGTCTCCATCTTTAATACCAAGAGCCGTAGCGTTAGTGGTATTAAGACACCCGACTACTATACCAAGTTTCATTATATTTTTACAGACATCACTAAAAATCCACTAATATGTTAAGTGAGATATCCAATAGAATCCCGTTTCTAAGAAGAAATATAACTATAAGATACGGAAAGGGTATTTCCGTAGTCTCTTTTTTTCCTTTTTTTTTAAATTAAATTATTTTTTATTTGAACGTTTTTAGTTCTTCACATATTGGCATTTTATATTTAAATCGATTGCCTTTGACTAGTATTGACTAGGATAAATGTGAATCGGGTATCGATGCTTTAGTTAAAGTTTCGTATCATAAGCTGCATCTATATACTAAAAGAGCCGGAAATAAAAAAAAAAAAAAAAGGCAGTTATTCCACCCCAATTTACATAACTTGGGTGAAAAATATGGAAACTGCTAGTAAAAATTGATAAGTCTGCCAAGTATAGGCAGAGCGTATAAAATATGGCAGCTATTTCAAAACGTTAAAAAAAATAATAATTTGCATTTGGAGCTCTGTATCTTTAAAATTACTAGCAACACTAGAAAACCTAAGAGAACATTATTTAAAGTAGAGTAAATATGCTGAAATATTAGCCCTAATAAAGGGATTTACGTTCAATGGTTCTCGAGATACAGCTTTTTAAAAAGTAACATTTCATAAAAATGTACTGAAAGATGAATTTATTTTGAGAAATCTAGAGAGAGGAACTATGCAAAGTATAGATGTCAATTAACACTAAAATTAAAGCTAGTTAAATTTACTACAAAATAGTTTATTACGTTTATCTTAGTACAAATAGCAGTTTTTATGATATTTGACAAAATAAATTCACAAAATGTTAATTTCTAGTTGTTCAGATAGAATGTTTAATTTTTATAATACATATCTCTAGGACCATGAGAAGTACATATGTCTGCCAACACTCAAAATAAAGGAAATTTAACTTACTATGAAGTAGTTTATGACACGTAACTTTGTAGGAGTAGTAGTTTTTATGATATTCGCATATGAATATAAATTTGACACATGAAAATTTATCCGAACAACTGTAAATCCATTTATTTTAGCAAATATCATGAAAAACTACTCCTACAAAGATAAACTTCACAAACTACTGTATAGTTCATTAAACTAGCTTTAATTTTAGTGCTAATAGACTAGACTAGATGTCCATTGAATGGTTTTTGAGATATAGATTTCTCAAAATAAATTCACTAACTACTGATCTTCAGTACATTATGTACAATTTTTTTATAAAATGTTGCTTTTTAAAAAGCTATATCTCGAGAACTAATGAACACAAATAGCTCTATTTCAGAAATAGACTGATATTTCAGAAAATTTATTTTAAATGGAATTCTCTTAGGTTTTCTAGTTTTGTCGATAGTTTTAAAGATATAGAGGTACTCCGAATGAAAAATTAATTTTTTTTTTTTAATTTCTTAACAGCCGCCATTTCTTATTCCCCCTACCTATACCTCTAGGACTATATACTAACTTTTAGTCTTAAAAATACACTTTGTAATCAATAACAGGTTCCTCAAACTTTAAATGTCCAATTTATATAAAATCCATATCTATGATTTACCTTTTTTCATAATTAGCACTTACGAATCATCATAATTTATTGAAATCAACCGTCTATGAATCCCTCCCTTCCCCAAATCAACATAAATCCCATCTCACGCCATTAATTACTGCTATTATACATCCAATAAATAATAATATTGTTACAATATGCCCCTGAGATAGTCAATATATTCCGAAATTCGAAATGAACCGTGTAGAAGAAATGAAAAAGTGATATACCACTGTGGTAAGCCGGAGGTTATATATGATGACTTTATCTCAAACACTGCCACAAAGAGAACTCAATCTTGTAAGAAGGTTACGAAATACAATAAAATATTATTTCAATATTTTGAACTCAAAGTATTTGAAAAAAGTCACAGGATATTACGGAGTAACTTAAGACATCGAAGTTCAAACGCTTATAACTATAACATTTTATTATAATATTTATATATAACATTATTTCTAGGCTATAGATTGCCTTAATTCCTAAGCTAGAACCTGAATAATTGAAGGTTTTGATTAAAATTATCTGAATATAATCATTCACAAGTATTTCTACTTCAAAACATTTCCCTAACTTTTTACTTAAAAGAAATCCGTAAGATTCCTAAGGTGTTCACAACGTAATATTGGTTAAATACCAGAGTCATAAAAAAAGAAAAAAAATGAGAAGTGAAATGAAGGAATTGAATGTGCTAGAAACTTTAGTTAATAGTTTACAAGGTTATAGGTTACAATCTGACTATTATGTACATCATATTAAATGAAGAATCCTCGAAAATGTTTTGTCAACCTTACTTAATTTAAATTTAAAACAGACACTTCGAGCCAATATTGGTAGAAGTAGAACACATCATAATTTCTCGAGACAATCATAAAACAAATAATAGTAGAAGAGAATCTTTCTAGCCCTACCCCTCGCCACCGAAATTCCCACATGTTTTTTCTTACCATTCAGTACATATATAATACATGAAATACTTTACTGAGTCTTCTCCCTTTGATTGCCTTGTGGCATTATAAGGTGTTGATATGAGTCCAGCTAAGGTGGTATAGTCTATCTATACCCTAAAGGCAACGCCATGAAACTAATGGAACGTGAACGAAAATTCCCAAAATTATTCCAAAATTCCCAGAATTTTGCCCGCTCTTATCTTATTTATAAAATATTTACTAATAATAATTAGAAGAGTGCAAACAACAAGAAATCAATATGATTTGAATCCTCAGCCTCGTACAACCTCCTTCAGATGTTAATATGGTCAAAGAATGAAGGTTGTACTCTCATTCTCGACCGCATGACCTTTCCGACTAACTGATGTTTTCCTGCCAAACGGTGATTAAAAAAGGAGGTAACTTGAAATTTCTTTCCTATGTGCGCTTTGGCATCTATAGGTAATTATGCTCTTCTCTTCAACTTACTAACACTTTGTCTTTCAAGACTTTAAGAAAACCATCGCCCCAACCAAGAGTACCTAAATAGTTGGATTTGAATATGTATTATTTCAACACACCGATGATCTATGTATCATGTTTGAACCATGTCGGGCGATATGTTAAGGTAAATATACAGCAATGCTAAGACATTTTCCAAGTGCTAACTAGCGATATATTAGACTGGCCGACAAGACAGATGGGAACAAGAGGCGGCGGAGACAGAAACTGGACAGGTAGGCAGGAGTCTGTGGATGGCAGACTATGACATATGTTGGGAGGCAGACTATGACAGCAGTAGATCAGGAGGCGGGGGAGGGCACTCAGGGGCAGGGGGCCGGGCAGGAGATTGATTATTATTGTTATCGTGCCACAGCTCGCGGGCTAATTGTTGCCCACTTGATCCTGTTAGCTTTTACGCCCCACCGCTCGGGTAACAGTCCACCGTAACTCAGTTAAGCTTCGAGTCACAAGCTTTCTGCTCTAACCATCTTTTTGTGTAAACCCTTATTTTGACTTTATCGTATATCTTCACTCATATTATGAAATGAATAGAAAGGCTTCATTGGATATTATATAAAAAATAAACTAAAGGAACACTGCCCTTCATTTACTAAACTTATAGGATACAATCTAAACCACTCGTCTACAATTTACAACAGTATAGATCACTAAATATAACCCGTCACCTCTCATTTATTAAAGTACTATTCTGAAACCTATTTGGGCCTACGAGCTTTAATCAGATCTTCGAACTGCTACATTTTCGATCAAGAAAATTATTCAATCTTTTTAGCCTCAAGTCCTTTTAATAATAGCCGATGCACCAAACATGATTTCAACTAGCCAACATTTTTTCAACCCAACCTATACAAATCATTTCTCAAGTCAATTTTGTATTCTATATATATGAATTTTTGATGAATTTTTCATCAGCACAATTCGTTTCCTCTCTTCTTCTATGTCCCTGATGTTCGTGGTTCTATATTTTCCCATTTGGCTTTCCTTTCCGTCATAGTTTTCATGGCCTATTTCGCTTTTCTGTCCTTTGAAAGACCAGCGCTGTTGACATTCCATTTTTATCCTTCAACTTTTAATTCCTTTTCTTATTAAGTCCATTTTTTTCATTACATTTTACTCGCAATCAGGTAGTTTCTATTTCTCCTTACAAATCTTATGATACAGTCCTTGAAATTTATGATTTCCTTGTTTCCAAACTTTATTCAGGAGCTATAGCATAGCTATAACTTTACTAACTTTAGCATAGCTATAACTTTACTAACTTTAGCATAGCTAACTCTACTTTTTGCCAATACAGTCATCGATATTTTCCACAGTTTTTTTCTTGCTCTTCGTTCGTTATCATTTGATGCTCTTCTTCCAGCAATAATTTTCGGAAAACATATTCAATATTCAACATTGAGCCCAATCGAAAGAACTATAGGTGTCGCAGTAAATATGTTTGTTATACCTCTTTTCTAGTTTATTGCTGACATACTGGCTGGGATTGGGGTTTATCTACAGAGTACCAACCAATTGTAACCACCAAATTTTCATCATTTTTTTCATGGTCAAGTTTCCATTTCATGGGACCGTTCCCAGGATACAGAGACGTAAGCCTCAATGGATCCACCTGAATACCTTCCTCCAACTCGCACAATCCTTGAACATTCCATCAAATTGGATTAACGGTCGTAGGTGTTTTGTCCACCCCATTGATTTGAATACCTTCAGCGAGACACGGAATTTGCTTTGTTCCTTGAGATCTAAAATGAACAATGTGAGTGGAAATTTTCGGTTATCTAGAATTTTTTTTTTACTTTATCCGAAATATATCTAATACTTTTGTGCAATCATTTGCTTTTATCACTTCGTAAGTTTAATTTTTTTTTATTCAATATTAGAAGCCAGCTACTGATAGTCATGTATCCAAATTTGTACTTTATGATATCTAATTCACTTAAATGATTGCTGTTTTGCAATTAACTGTAGTTTTTGAATAACACTAGTTTATTAAAAAGGTGTTTTGTCCGGTAAATACAATTCAACAGGGAATAAATTAAATAACAATAAATACGAATTGAGTCAGTAAATGCTCCATGAATAAGCCCTTTCAGGTTCAGAAGCCCTCCAGGCTCCACCTAGCTCCATGATTTGGGTACCTTCAATTGGGTAAAAAACTAGCGGACGAGCGACATTGGAACCAAACCACTTCCTTGCACGACCGTTGGTCTAGTAATAGTACTTCCGTATTTAATACTGTTCCCTAACCCTTCATGGGTTGTAGCAGTACATATTTTTTTTTTCTTAAATACAAATAAAAAATAATAAACTTGAAGTGTTTTTCAATCATAGAAAACGTCATTAATAGTCATAAATTAATATATAAAATATTAGACATACGACAAATATCTAAAAGGGAATTAATATTAAAATAAAACTGTAAACAAATGACCGAGGAATATCCGTAGTCCATTCCGTTAGGTTTTATAAAAACAAGCTAAATGTTAATTTATTGAAAATTAGAGAAATTTTCCTTTTGAATAGGATGGCATCTTCATTGATTATTTTTGCCCACGTTAACGGAAAATTTCGCGGCAAAAACGGCGTCGCTACGGCTTTTTCCATTTTCGGCTAATGGAAGCCCTAACATACTTCGCTCAGCTGAAGAAAGTTAGCGCGGCATGAGGAGCTCAGTAACGGTACAAAGAAATAGGCAATTTTCACTAATAGTAGAGCAATTTTGTTCCAGTGTGGTCTAATGCGAAAATTCATCAAATAAAGAACGACGTTCCCATAAACATTTACGTTTCGTTTATGGACGCCTCAAACAAATTAGAAGATATATCTAATTATAAAATGAGAAGGTTATGATACGGATTTATAAGTTTAAACAAAAAAGGTATCTTTTTAAATATGATGCGAAATTTTATGCCACAACGTACAAAATAAATACTCGGTTCAGAAGGTTAAATTGTTTTTATTGCTAGGAGTTCACAACATCCTTTTTAAGTAAGACGCAAGTTTTGATAATTACCGTAATTAAATTTAATTACTGATTTGTAATAGCCTTATTATTTCATCCCAAAACAATTTATTTTTTCTTCCTTATAAGCAAAGGTAGAATCATTAATTCAAACAGGAAAGGGAAACAAAATCGCATTTTTTTTCAATATTTTATGTTTATGACATTAAGGAAAAATGTTTACTTATTTATTTTTTTTAACAGAATGTCCTCCGAACAATTATTACAAGTGCGATCTGAGATGAGAGCCTTAAAGCATGGAGAAGAACTAGCAGTGAACTGTATGCAGGTCTAGACTGTTTAATCAATATCTCATGACATAACAAATATATTTCCATATCGACTAATTTAACATTCGCTGATGACTAATTTGCCCAAGGTTGAATGTGATGCATAATGAGATGAAAATACCTTGCATCTAAATTTATGGAATAGCTAAATCACTGTTGTTGTTTTTTCCTTTACAGGAAGATGGACAGAGTGGTGATCAATAAAGGTACAAAATAGTAAAATATATATATATTTATTAGCAACCTAGGTTTCATCTCAAGTTACAAGGCTTTATCAGGAAACAAAATGGATTCTAATTACGCCAGGAGTCACCCCTGATGAAGCATTAATATTTCGTACCTTTCTTGGCCGCTATCAGGACAACCTATTCCATAAGTTAAGCTATTAAAATCTTTTTTTTTTTAATTTATTATACCTAAGATACAGAAGCAACATTACGACAAAACTTTACATGGCTAGTATAAAAAGTGAAAATGAAGGTAAGCAATAAAACAGTTCTGTTACCTGAATATTCAAAATTTCCAATAGACAACAAATTTCAATAATTTCTGTGTAAAATAAAATAGAATTTTTCATTTCTAATATTTTTTTCTAATGTTTTACATTATTCAAAAAGACTGGAACTTAGTAACACTATGCCTCAGGACTAAAAAAATAAA
>NW_027115534.1:498092-498849 GCF_000696795.3 Halyomorpha halys
ATTAAAAAAATCATCTCTCGAGTCTAGTTTTAACTTTGTAAAACGAATCTCAGCTTCTGATTAAGGTAGTTGTTCGGTTTACAGAATGAACCACAACCGACATTTCTAAAGGCTATAGTAAGACTGAAATTAGCATCTCGTAAATCCCTAGATAATGAGATAACCACGTAGGTGGAGCATAGAAAACCCGAAATACTCCTTTGTTCCTAGAACCGTCATAATTGGTGGAGAAGGAGGCGGCGGACCAGTTGCTGGAGCTGGAGTTGGAAGAGAAGCCACCGGGAGCAGGGAAGGAAATTGCCTGTGAAATTATAGTGCTCCACCGCCCTCCGTTCCAAAGTGGCTCTGCAATGAAAAACAAGTAAAAAGTTGGATTCCCGCTAATAAAGCTCTCTCTTTACACTAAATTGAACATCCGCCGCAGTTTTAGAATTTAGAGTGCCGCTCACAACAGGTGTCGAAGAGCTTCTTTGTAGAAAGATATAGGTATATTTATATTGCATTTTTTTGGTATTGGTAAACATGAATATGTATTCATATTGTTAAATTCTACTAGACGTAGTTGGAGTATAAGGGAGTGATGCGGCGAGAGAGATCATTTGAGCTCTGCTCTACCTCCCACATGTGGTGAATGAGCTCAGGGATATTGGATTAACGGTCGTAGGTGTTTTGTCCAATCCATTGATTTGAATACCTTCAGCGAGACACGGAATTTGCTTTGTTCCTTGAGATCTAAAATGAACAATGTGAGTGGAAA
>NW_027115534.1:499570-501983 GCF_000696795.3 Halyomorpha halys
AATTACACTCTTATATACAATATTTACACTATCGACCCGAGGATCCCCTGACCCTACTCTATCCCCACGTAAGAGAGCTGAGCTCTTTGAGATCCTAGCACACCCCTCTCACCGCGTCACTGGTAATGAGCCAGTGGAGGCTGAGCAAGTTACATTTTCTAAATTATCATACTTTATTTGTGTATGGCTTCTACCTAACCATTTCTGGCATGGGAGAGGTGTTATTCTAGAGGTAACTCACCTATTCTAATCAAAGTGGGAGTCCCGAGTGTTCATTCTGTGAGACCGTCACGAAATAAAAGTCAACCCACCTAGGCTGGAATCGAACCAGCACCACTGCAGTTATGAGGATGCTACGGTAACGCCTCAACTTCTTCAACAATAATGTCCTCCTCCTATTTCCGCTTTTATTATACCTATTTATTGTTTCCTCTTTCTCTACTTCCAATGATGGATGCTATATTTGTTATAATACCGACTGAATCAGATAAATAAACCAAGACATTGAAGGTAAGAATTTTTTAATAAGGTAGATTTAGATTCGATCTTAATAAACTTGAATATCTTCGTTTAGGTACCATTATTATTATCTATAAAAAAAAAAGTGATTATGCCATAATATTGGGTTGAAAAATAAGTTCGTAAATTTTTTTACTGGCGATTTTAATAAAAACTTCAGATTTTTATTATATATAACCCCTTTTGATCTATTACATATTGCCATCTTTCAGGTAATATTTTTAATTCCCTCCCAGAACTTCTCAGATTTTTGCGCAATGAACTCCTCTATGTGCGTTCTGCAGTCCTCGAGCGAATTGAAGTGTTTCCCATTAAGAGAGTTTTGAAGGGCACGAAATAAGTGAAATCTGCTGGGGCAAGGTCTGGTGAATAGGGTGGGTGGGGGATCATATCCCAGCAAAACTCCAATAATTTCTTCCGGGTCTTCACAGACACGTGAGGACGGGCGTTATCGCAATGGAAAACTATAACGAAAAATGTTTTTTTTCTTCCATTTTGAGCAAGAAAAATACCACTTGAAGATAAGTAATCTAGGTTGAAACTGATGCATAAAAGCACCTTAACTAATCCTTTTTTATTGGAAGATTGTTCATTGATCCTATGTATCAATGAATGGAATAATGTCCGGGTGCAGTCAAATAAAACTCAAATAGTAAATGGGTGTCCTATTTTTATTTGAGCCAATGTTTCGCCCCACGTTGGAGGGCTTCGTCAGGACTGTTTTGACGGGAGTCAAAGTAAGAGTGAAATAGTACACCCAAATAATAAATAAAATAAAAATAGAACATCCATTTACTATTTGAGTTTTATTTGACCGCACCCGGACCATACTCCATTCATTAATCATTTTTTAGAATATGTAAACATTATTGACCAAGCGAACATAATTTTATAAACACAGAGAGGACTAAATTGAAATATTGAAAAACGTTACGAACTTATTTGACAACCCAATAATATATTTCTTTAATTTGTCCAAAATTTAGCAATTATAAGTACATTTTTCCAATCTTCGTAAGTTAAAAATAATATTTTGTAAACTAACAAAAATAGAATGATGGTTGACACTGGGAATACTCATATGCCACTGGAACGATACCAAAGTTACAAATCCCATTAAGACAAAGACATTGATTCCCATTGCCGCGCCTCATCGCGGACGGTCCTAAGATAGAGACATTAGGAGCGGGCATAGACCTAGTTTTTCATCCTCATCTCGAATCCTCACCGACGGACTTTCATCTTGTTTTTGCGCTTCTCCTCCGTCCTCGGGAAGGAGAGGGGTGGTAAATAGGGACGTGAGAGGTTGATTTCACGCGCCTGGCGTGACGACGGCTAACGCGCCGTGACTATTGGCTCTCTCACACACACACACACATACACGCGGGATCCTTCCACATACGACCGGGCCACGTATCCCTACACCTTCTTCTTCGATAACTATTTTCGGCAAAAAGAACAAGATCGCTACCGTTCGATGAGTAAATGGTTGAACAAACTGTGTCAAAAACTAGTCATTTTAAGAACCGCGTAACATTGATCAGTTATACATTATAGTGTAGATTGATTTTTTGCTTTAAATGTTACTATTGGGTCGTTTCATACAAAATGTCACAGGAAAGGTTGTTCAATGAAGCATCTTTATAAACCCAAAACATTGTTATTCAAAATAATTTACCCTCATTTTCCATACATTTTGCCCATCGTTTGTGGGAAAGAAGTAGCTAAATTTCTGAACAGATGGAAATGCTTTAATAGCAGTGACAAAAAACCGTGAATAAGGCGCACTCGTGCTTGTTAAGACTCTAAATATACTGTACTAATAACTTTTATCCGAAAGATTTTTAATTTAGAACGTTATGCAGATGCTTAAAAGTCTATTTCAAATTTACTG
>NW_027115534.1:503580-510310 GCF_000696795.3 Halyomorpha halys
CACTAAGTTGATTAGTTTTTATTAAAGCTAACGGATAACAAGATTAGTTTTTATTAAAGCTAATGGATAACATTTTATAAGAGGAGAGGATGGTCGGGGGAGGGAAGGTGCGGTCACCAGAAAAAACACAAAACAACAAACGAATTATTTATTTGTGCCGACGTTTTAACCTAATTTTCAGGTCGTCAACAGAGCTATGAAAACAACTGTCATTCAGAGAGAGAAAAATAAATAATAGACTAAAAATTTGGAAATATACATATAATAATGGAATTAAAATATAAATTATTTGATTAATAACTATGAACAAAGACAGTAGTAGATTGATAAAATTACTATTTTTTTTCTCTCTCTGAATGATAATTGTTGTCCTTTTGTTTTTATAGCCCTGATGAAGACCTGAAAATAAGGTCAAAACGTCCGCACAAATAAATAATTTTTTTTTAAAATAGTTTTTTTTTTTGTGTTTGTTCTGCTGACCGCACCTCCCCCCTCCCCCGCCCATCCTCTCTTCTTATAAAATGTTATCCGTTAGCTTTTTAATAAAAACTAATCAACTTAGTGTTTTATTTATGTCTTTATTACCAAATCGACCTGGTGAGCCATACATGGTTATTCTATTATTAATATTATATTATTATACTTTACTTTAAAAAATTGATGACTGTACTATGTTATAATTATTTAATAAAGATAAATTATAAAAAAAATAAATAAATACAAATAATAATAGTTATATAATTGTAAAAGGAAAAAAAAAACAATAGACATAAATAGAATTATTAAAATAAATAACTGATTTATATTACCAAAACATAATTTGAGAAAGAAAAAAAAAAAATATGACTATAATGATGATAAAAAAATGATATAGAGTTCGTAACAGAATGTTTTGCAATAGACTGGACTTCAGTTTTCGAGAGGAAGTTGGACTTTCCACGTTGTAATCCACTGTATCTTTAAATGCAGTTAATAGGGAATGAAATTTTGTATAACGTTTTTTGATTTATTAATCTAAAGATTCGAATTGTCGTTCGCGATAAAATTGACTATTTTATATAAACCAAGTGGCATATACTGCGATTTTTGGACCTTGCTTTGGATTGATTTTAATTTTTTCCGTTGCGTACAGGATGCCGTCTCCTCTCTCCCCCCGGATTTCATAACCGTAAATGGCCTTAATATTGTTTTTTAGATCAGGATGGTTATTCAACTTAGTAATACAATTGAATAAGATACCACAGTTTTTTTTTTTTTTTTATTAAGGTATTTTTTCTCTTAAAATACATTTTTTACTTATGATAACATTATAAGAACCTAAAAATGTTTAAAATATACGTTTATTTATGTCCCAACTATTTGGAACAATACATTACAATATACATTCAACACTTTCAGGGTTAAAATAAACAACCAAATGAATAAAACAATTTTATAATTTAATTACAACACAAAGTTACCAGCTTATTTAATTTTAGAATATAATTAAAAATTAATAGTTATATATTTTTAAGAAAATAAAAATGATTTTGAAGTGATATTTCGATTTGGAAGAGAGATGTTTTTACAATATTCAATCTTGTTAGTCAAAATAGTTATTTATGAACATAAATCTATTTTCAGAAAATAATGTTTGAGGGCTCATAATTGCTCAACTAAGAACAAAACGTTTCAATAATGCATCACTATTTCTTTTTTTCTGATTATGTTTCTTTTCATTTTTAAATGTGTAAATCAATATTTTAAATTTATAAGAGATTATTTCACTAAAATTCTAATAATTGAATTGAAAATGTACGTTGAAATTAGCAAAATCTTTTTCTTTTTTTTTTATTCTCTAAGCATATGAAATTGCATAGACTATATTTTGTTCTGAACACAAAATAATATTAAAATTTTTATAAGTTCACATCTTAATGGAATAATAAAAAATAAAATACTTTTGATATAAAAATATCATTATAATTATATTAGAATAAGAAAATATAACTTACTTCTCCTTAAGATCCCAAGCTCACACTATGGCCTGCAACAAAATATGAAAATGTTTATGAGAACAAATGAGTCATAGTGCTTTTGACTTACAACTATGAATCATAGTCTGACCTGCAAGACCTGAGGTTGTAAATAAGCCCTAACCTGTCGAAAGATAAGATAACATATCGAACAAAAATTTAGGGAAAAAAGAAATAAACATTTTTCATTTTACAAACATAATTGTTCCAGAGTAATCTAAGTAGAATATATTTTAAATTATGAAGATAGTAAGGGGTGCGGTAAAAAGAGAACAGAAATAGTTAACAACTATTTATTTTTCGACGTTATTGCCCCACCAGGTTCACCAGCTTCACCAGAGCTGTTTAAATTGAGAACTTTCGAGACTTATATAATATAGTATATATAGTATATATAGTATAAATTAAAATATAAATTTTTTAATAAATGTTTGTAAGCTATTTTTGTTCTCTTTTGAACGCACACCAGACCATCTTCTTCATAATTTGAAATTATACGGTCAATTATTTATATATTTAATATAGAATATATGTAAATCGAAATATGAATACAATATTGGTCGGGAATTTACTTGATGCTAAAAATTTCAATTTTTCCACTTCAAAACTGTTACTCTTTCATTTTTATTTACAATATAACTTAGAACCTGTAAGTGTTACAAATTATAAAATTTCTATTGCTCATTTACATGTCATTATCAAATTTAATTCAATAAATTATAATAATATACAGTAGAACAATCAACAGCATATTTAATTTTATTTAGCTTAAAAATTAATAATTGAACCTTAAATGGTAGTTTAAGATTGGTGAAATATAAAATTTATGCATGTACACCCAAACATAAATTGAGATCATACACATGTCATCTCTTTTTTTTTTTTTAATTTATTAATAACAATATTTTTACTGAAGATAATTAATAAAATCTGCCACAAATTAACGACATCAAGTATTAGTGTTCAAATACACTTTCATACAATATATACAGAAACAGAAGAAAAAAAAACAGAAAAAATACTTACCTAGTATTACTAATTTAGTATTAAACTTTAAAGTAGAGCATGTCGATGATAAAAAAAATGTGGCTCGTATTTTTGCGATTTTCTCGAAAACTGTTTAAACGATTTTGATTAAATTCAGTATGTCGATGTAAAATGAGAGTTCCTTAATATCAGTTAAGTTTTACCCTAATTAAAATAATTTGAGAGGACTTAAACGCGGATTTTTCAAAAAATCTTCCTCTAAAGTATCTTTAATTTAGTTCATTTGAAAAATGAAAAAAATTATTTAAATTAAATAAATGAAAATACAGTTTCCATGGAATAATAATCAACTGATAACCACAAAATATTAAACAATTTTACGACTAAATAAATTAGAAAAATTCTTGGCAAGTGGAATATGAATTTCTAATTATACTACCACTATTTTTATTTATAGGTAATTTTGTTTTATTATTATTAATTTTTTTTATGATTGCGTACTGAAATATTTAACATTGTATGAGTCTATAAATTTAATTAAAACTTATATAATCAACTGAATATTTGTAAAGGATCACTGAAAAAGAGAAATATGATATGCATTAGAGTGGAATAGAGAGGATAAAATAGACACGGTTGACAAAGCAATAAAAACAGTATTGGTAATTACGTTATAAAAAAAAGAAAGATATATTGTGATATTTAGTTATAATGGAAAAAAGAAACAAAGGGGAAAAGATATTATTTATTTTTTTAATTACTTTATGGTAGTATTTCTAATAAGACCGATTAGTATGCTTCGTACTAATAACAATCCAACTATATAGCATCCCAAAATATTTGGGTAGCCTTACTTATGAAATACATCTTTTCTCTCTTGGTTCATGACTGCCAGATAATAATAATAAAACACTTGGCTTTTAACGCAAAATCCATATGGAACTGCTTAAAGGAAATAACAAACGTGTACTAGTAATTCACAATATTTGGATGACAGATATGAAACTAAGAGAAAGTTACTCATATTTCTCGTATTTATTAAGATAGATTAAAGAGGTTATGTATAAGTAAGTGGATATATATTTATTTATTTTTCTTTAGTATAATTTAAATTCATTTTATCTAGACAATCTGATTATTTTTTTTTTTTATTAAACACGCTATCTATTGTTGGCAATATCAATTATCGGTACGTTTACCTGAAATAAGCTTTATTATACGCAAAAGTAAATAAAAGGGAAATATATGGATAATGAAGTTATTTCCCCAAAAGGGGAAGGAGGAAAGAAGCCATGAAGACGATGCCATATCAAGTAAACCTCGAGGCTACAAGAGACTGTTTACAAAGTAATAAGACTGGAAGCGGCAATAAAGGACACATATAGCTAAAAGAGGCGACAAAAAGAAATAAAAGAGCCGCGACGAAAAAGGGATACATAAGTATAACAAATGGTTTGGGGGGAGAGGGAGGAAGTAGAGGGGGAAAAACACAAATAAAATAAAGAACAGCGAGAGCTATGCTAATTCGGAAGCGGTACACCAGTTGCTATCTTCTGTCTTCTTTATCTCTATCTCTTTGTCTGTCTATCTCTGTCACCCTCCACTTCTTCTATCTTCTGGCAATATTTGCCGGCGAAGTAAGGCACCAGCAGTTGTGTGGCAACCATAAATCACCTGAAATAATCGAAATTTTAAGTCTAGGAAATGAGAGTTATCTATGTTGTGAAAACTTGTGAGAATTTCAGATTACTACATCCAACAAAAGCAGACAATATCTTAAATATTTACTCTTCAATAACGTCTGATGACATTGTCTCCAATTAACGAGCAAACTAGATAACGAACTTCATGTTTTATTTAACCCCCAAGATTAGCATGGCATTGATTATGCAATCAGGTATAAAAGAATGAATTTGATCCGCCAGACTAAACTAAAAGACATTTGCAGGAATGCAGATTTATGAAAGGAAAAGTTTGGTAGTAATTAAACATTTTACCGACATTCAAGATGTAACATTTACACTACGGGATGATATTAGCCCAATATATTAAATTTAGAATCAATCCTCACCTCAAACCAAAGTGATTTACTTAGGGTTAACATTCGACTAAAGATCAGCAAGGGATTCTTATATATCAAGAAAAAAGGCGAGACCTTAAAAGTAGGAAAATGGCAGCAATGCTCCCTAGTAAGACTACTCTAAAAGAAAAATAACATCTACAGCTTTTTGTTAAAACTCATACATGTAGACGTAGGCCTGCCTTTGGCAACTTCTATAAGGGCTTTACTTAAAGAATAAAACTTACTAAAAACCTATATCTTTCAGTTACAGATCAAATAACAAAATAAAGTTATCTAATACAGTTCAGAGATTGCATTAATAGGATGGAGGTAAAGGATAAAAATAAAACATTGGGTTTGTTGATTGTATGAGGGCCTTGCAAAGACTAAGGCACTAAAATTATACAAGCTAAATTGGTCTGCCAAAACAACGTACATCTGAAGAAGAAAATCCAATCTAAATTTCTGAGACTGATAAAATACTCATTCCTTGTGTGCCAGATGAAATCCTGCGCACAAACACATTATTTTGCAGTTATAAATTACGTTTATTCAATACTTAAGTATTTGAATAATTTTCTTGTTAATTTATTCTTATTAGATTAATTATATCTTATTATAATAGTTCTTGTTAATATAGGGTTTTTTTTTAAGCCCGATAGAACTTGAAATTGTAAAAAATAACACAAAAAATTAAATTGTAATCAAAATTTTTTTTTTATTCGAAAGATCAATACGTGACATTAACATTTGAAAATGATTTCGGGCATATGGGCACCGCGGCTGTTCTTGACGAAGCGCATTCTGTAAAATTGTGTTCAGCGATGAGGCGCATTTTTGGCTTAACGGGTTTGTTAATAAGCAAAATTGCCGCATATGGTCGTGCGATTTGACACCTCTCGATTATTTCCTGTGGGGCTACGTGAAGTCACTGGTTTATGCTGATAAACCAGCAACAATTGACGCCTTGGAGGCCAGCATTGTTCGTGTTATTCGTGACATACGGCCAGCAGTGCTCGAAAAAGTGGCCCAAAATTGGACGTCCAGAATGCGCTTCGTCAAGAACAGCCGCGGTGCCCATATGCCCGAAATCATTTTTAAATGTTAATGTCACGTATTGATCTTTCGAATAAAAAAAAAATTTTGATTACAATTTAATTTTTTGTGTTATTTTTTACAATTTCAAGTTCTATCGGGCTTAAAAAAACACCCTATATTTATTCTTTAATTACGTTTCTCAATAACTACTAAAATCAAATATCTGCTCGTCTGAACCCCATCAAAACCTAAATCTACAAAATCAGACCTTGGAAATTCCTCCTATTTTTGATTTGTTCTACTTCCGAAATGATAATCAGAAGGTTCAATGCGTTCCTAATCATTCGTTTATCATTTAGCTTTACAACCTAAGACGTTATCACTTCAATTAAATTTCCGACCGGATCACCATTCTTTTGGCCCAATATCTTATGTAATGATCCAATTTCGAAAACAATACACATATGTGACAAAACTCGAAAAGGAATAAGTTATTCCTATAAACTGTTCCTAATTGTATGAATAATAAAAAAATAGCAGTTTTATTCGTTTTATAGTGAAATTATATTCAATATATTCACATTGTTTGTAACCCCGTGGTACGGTAGGGTCTTCATCAAAGTGGATG
>NW_027115534.1:510360-525144 GCF_000696795.3 Halyomorpha halys
TATTCACATTGTTTGTAACCCCGTGGTACGGTAGGGTCTTCATCAAAGTGGATGCTCCTCAAAGCTACCTCAAAAATCAGCTGCCCTATAACTCACTTGGGATTAATTGCCCAAGTACGAATCTCCGGTAAATATGCAATTACTCTAAGTTTCGGTCCACACAAATATACTTTGGACCCACAGTAACTTTGTCCAGCTTTTGACGGAACGGCACTGGAGAATTGTTTCCATTTTTTGAGGCATATCACAATAACCGAATCCTATAAATGCCTAAAATAACCAATATTAACCAAAATCAGTAGTATGAATTTCTGTTTGTATCCTCAGGATTGGATCTTAAACTATTTTTTATATATGTAACACATAACCTTTTGCTTAGAGCTGGATAACAACCATCACGATAGGAGGCATAGTTTTTTTTTTTGTTTTATTCCAACGAACGTGGATTACCCAGCTTTGGTATACTATTTGTTATTAGTTTATTTAAACGATCTTTAACTCAGCATTTTTGTAAAATTACTACAATTGATTATTTATTTTATGTATCTCACAGGCTAACTCTATTTGTACGGGGTTGCCCCGAAAACAAATAAATAGATTATTACTATTGTATTCACATTGTATCACTGCCGTTTATACCACTTAGATCGTAGATTCCTACCAGCAATATATTCGAACTTATTCCTGAGTTATGTCAAACATTATGACCACAACAATAGACATTTAATAATAATTAAGAGTTATCTATGACGAGTAAATGAACCGTTAATAAGAAGTGGCAGGAGCAGGCCGCACTGATACATGACGTGCTGGGGCTACGACAGCATTCTCCCGTGATTCATTGCCCAGGGGCGAGTCACATGATCTGCATTTGACTCAGGACCTGTTCCGTATTTTTTTCTGATGCTATATGCTATTAGTTCAGTCATTTGTAAATAATAAAACCTATTTATAAATTAAATAACATCTGGACAGTGAATACATATCTAGCTTTTAAAATTTTAATAATATACAATCAATATTATTATTTTAAAACTAATTAAACTGGCGAAAGCTACTTGAGAAGGCCAGGACCCAGTAATGGGTAAAAAAGTAAGAACTCCTCAAACTTACAATCACCTAAAATTATACACTGTATTCATAGGATTTTGTGAATGACATGCAATGTTTAATAGTTTAAGTCGGTAAAATATGGAAAAGAAAAAAGAAAAATAGTCGTTGAAATATGTCAAAAAGTAAATATAATAGTGAGTAAAAATGTGGTAAATAAAAAACTAAAGTGAAACAGTGGAAAAATGGGAAAAAGATAAAATAAAGCAAAATAGAGGGTTAAATGATACACAAAAAAAAAAATAATAAAGGAAGATAAAGACATGAGCTAAAAAAAAAAAAAAACCCACAAACTTTTACATAGGAATGTAAGTTTATGCACACGATTTCGTCGGACATAAGAAATAAGTCTTTTATCAGTCTTAGAAATTTGAATTTTATTGTCTTTTTCTTATGAGTATATTAAGAGATTATCTGTATTATGATTTATTCATGAATTAAGAAAAAAAAAGTCCTCTCCTATCTCCTTTTCAATCCAAAATCTTTCGTAAAATTATGTTCAATAAATGCTCGTAAATATCAATAAATGCTTCTTACTTAGTCACAAATCAAGTCGTCCATCAGGACTTCAATGTTCCATATGGCCAGAACCAGATAGCAATCCTTCCATGATAAACTAACAACACAAACATGGCTTCTCCTCTATTACCACATAATCCTCCATTTAGCCACAAGAAATTGACCTTTATTAGTCGTGAAGATCACGTCCCGTCATTGCATAACTAACATTAAATTTACTTCTTGTTTATATTTTTAATATAGTTATAAATATCAATAAATAAATTTAAAATATTCAAAAGGAAAATGGTCGATGGTACGATCAAAACAACTCAAATAATAATTAAACTATTTCTTATAAGTCAAAGTATAGATTAATTACTATTTGAGTTCTGTTGACCGCATCTTTTGATTGACCTTTTATATATTATATACGGTCAATCTGCAACCTTCCAAAACAAAATATTGTACTTATAATGATTTTTTTCATAGGTAAAAAGTTTGCAACAATCACAAATTACTTTCTAATTTACATAATAAAATTTAAAACTAATTAATTTCACGGAGTCTTAAATGGAAATATCTCAAATATTTAGCATAGATATGTTAACATACAAGTCAAATTGCTTATTCATCACTGTTTTATTCTCTTTTTTCTTTACGAAAATTTACAAAAATACATTATGTTACAAAATAATAACAGTTCTAGTAATAATTACCATTAGTATGAATCAATTTTTTTAAAAGGTTTCTTTGCCTTTCTAAATTTTTTTTTGACACTATGATCATAGAAGGGGCGTAGGCGCGGAGTAAGGACTGTGGCTACTGACTCCAAGGACCCTAGTCCGAATCCGGCTGGGCAGAAAATTGTTTTCTGTTATACTGTAGCCGTGAGTCAACTCATGTGGTTTCAACGTATATGGTTTCTTGAGCTCTTGTTGGGTCCACCCAGCCTTCTAAAGACCCTTAAATGGGTAAAAATATGGCGATGGTACACGATTCTGACCAAATCACCTCCTTGTACAACCTTAGGTATAGTAACAGTACTCCCTTACAAAGTACTGAACCCCTGACCCTTCATGGGTTTTAGCGGTACAGATTTAATTTTAATTTAGTTGGGTTATTGAGATTTGATTATGACGATAGACTTTAAAATAATTTGATTGAACTGTTTGTTTCATTTCCCCCAAATTGCACTTTGTCTTTCATCATATATATATATATATGTACATTTGTATTTTTATATGTATATATTTTACACACACTATAAAATAAGAGTAAAAATTAATTTTAAGAAATGTTCGTCCTGACATGATATTTTTGAAGACTTTAAACTTTAGTGTACCTAAAAATTGAGATAAAGAGCTGGCGATTTTTATGCTAGAGTTAAAAATAGAAGTAAATTTTGGGAGATACCAACTTTTTTCAAGCGTAGGGGCTGTTTTTATGTATTTGTTCGCAATTTATAAGCATTAACGAAACATATCACTTTTCATCTGTGTTCCAATCATAAACGACAGGATAATACCTTAGAGCAAGAGCTCTGGTACATTTTTTTTTATTATTTATTGGTTTCTTCAAAAATCAAAAACAAGGAAATACAGAACCCTCTCAAAATCGTAAAATAGGTTTGAATATAACGCAGATCTTTATGATCTTGACCTTTTTTTATTTTTACAACGGAAAACTAAATCAAAATTATACTGTTTGTGGCACTGTCAATTACGGGTTTACGCGGGGGCAGGTATAGGAGGGACGGTAATCTGTTTGGATGAAACTGCATCGGGACAATAGAGGAGTGCATTAGAGTGCCCTTTACTGCAGCGGGTGCACGGTCAGCGGTGTTGGTAAATGCAACCAAATGCGAGATAAAGGCCCGCGTTGGGATAAATCTAGAAGCAATTATTGTGTAATTAGACAGGCTAAGTCGGCGAAGTATGGCTAAGTCGTGGGCTGGGGCTTAGCAGCTTTGAGCTCTATGGGGGGATTATTCCAGCCGATATTTAGACTCAGCCCCGCCATCGGCTTATGCTCTATGTCACAGCTCTCCGTTGTACTTAGTGCGTAACAGTCTAGCTAGAGCGCTTTCGTTATTATTCACAATTTTAAAATTAATCTATCCAAACTATGGGCAATTTATACTACATAACTCAATAATGTAAGGTATAAACACTTAAAAGGATCAAACCATAAGTGATGGAAAACACATTTTTTTTTTCACTTTTCAATATTAACCTAAATACAATACATTTATTATATACACAAACTTGATTTTAACAAACAATAATTACATTTTTATGCTTGTTTCTTCTAAGTTACTTGTCCTACTTAATAAACTTTAAATCTTTTATTTATTCTTTCATTGCAAAAATCTAGTTGATCACAGTAAAGAAGAAGTTGTTCACAATAATTATGGGCTGAACCATTAAATCCGAAAACATCTTTACTATTCGGCCTTGAAAAATTCTTTTTCACTTCAAAAAAATTACTTTTTTTTTTTTTACTATTCAGCAAACGAGAGAACAGTTGTGCTCACAATCAACCCACTGGATAGTTTGGAGGAAATTAATACAGGAAATGCACCATAAAATGCTTTTAAGAATTTTTTTCGGTTATGAGTCCAAGCTTTTAATAATACAAAATAAATAAATATATATATATTTCAACACTTTTTTTTGTTTTTCGATCTAAAAGGTTTTAAAAAGAAAACAAGATAAATTTATTTTCAACACTTTTACATGTATAAAACCGTATTACATAAAGAGCTATTTTATTTTTATTTTAAGACATTGTAAACCAACGATTTTTTTAGGCTTTTTTTTCGTACTTAAAAGCAAATGATCTTAACTACCATAAGTATTGGCTGATAAAATCATTTGGAGGTTTACGGGGTACCAGGTTTTGACAAAAACTGTTGCGCCATTGATCTGAAGGTCAGTATGTAGGATTATAAGGTACCTTTGTCCTAATGTTTGTTAAAATTGGTTCCGTAGTTTTAAAGATCTGATGAACCTATCATCGGCAAGTTTTGATCAAGAAATTATTGTTAGCGGATTTAAAAGGAACTTGTGTGCCAAGTACCTACAAATTAGCCGAATCGTTCCATAGAACTGTACCATCATTAGACTGTCAAAATAAAAATATTGTTTATTACTTCATTATTATGAACTATATTTGTACCAAATTTGAGCATTATCAGGATATAGGAAGAGCAAAGTTCTAAAATTTGATTGACAGCAGAGAGGCTAAATATAATAGTTACAAATAGTTCCTTGCAAGTATAGGAGACCCCACTATAAAGTTATTCCGCGATTCTAAAAATAAAAAAAAATGTAAAATTCGTTCATTTATCAGGTTTAATTATCATATGGCTTACTATAATAATTATTATACGATGTATGTACTTTATTAAAATAAACAAAAAAAATGAATTCCATTTCTGCATAGAAATCAAGAAAAGATTTAGGTTAATTAATAAAATTAAATTACGTTCAAATAAAACTATTATCTTGAAAAAATTACATTGCATGTTAAACTCTAAAAGAAACGTCACATCCAAACAAAACGTCCAATACTTCCTCCAAGTATGTTTTAGCAAGATCCTAGACCGGAGGACAAACATCCTTGCGGTCGGTAGAACGACTTTCTCCAAGAACGGGGAAACGCACAAGGCGTGCGTGTATCGGACATGCGGAGTGGCTACCCCGCTATCTCTTGCATTGTTGCCAGCTTTCTAGGCGCACCTGCCCGCGCACGTCTGCTGAGTCAGGGCGCATCGCTCTGCGCTTTCACGACAGCACTCTTAATTGCAGTCGATAATTTATTGTATCTAATTTAGCCCTACACAAATATATTCAATCCTCCTACGTTAAGTTTGAAGTTGCCTTCAGACAGCAATACTCAGCTTCTTCGGCAAAGTATCTAAGATATTTTTCTCTACAACCGTTTTCAGTGAAACCTAGCCTGTTTATTAGGCGGTAAAACAAAAGAGATTGTATCACCACTAGAGTTCTGGTCCTAACTCACCAGTAGTCTCATGTTTTTCATATGATATAACTTTCATGTATTCATTTTTTTCAGTATCCATGTCAAGCAGGCAACTAGCCTCAAGCCCCAATTCTTCAGTTTTACTTTTGTTTTCTTTCTCAGAAATGTTTCTGAGAATTAAAATTATGTATTAAAAAACGAAGAAAACAAAACCTGGGAGATACATTTATGAGAGGGGATGTCTGAAAGTAAAGTAGCGTGGCCTCGTAACATTTCGCATGACGAACATTAGAAATAAGGCATGAAACTATTTCATAACCTGGATGTTTCCTAAAACAATATATTCGGTTCACTCTCGGCCAATGTAGCAATTCCCGTTTTCATTTAATTGAGTTCAATGTTTGAACTCATAATAAATTGATCTTCTTCACAACTGCAGCCGTTACCGATTTATATCTGTGTAAATACCCAACACATTATCTTTTCAGACTCTCATTAAAAACAATTTTTCGAGCAAGTAATTCATTTAAATATTTAGTTATTTAACTTTAAAATATATAAATAGAGTTTTGTAATACATTGCGTGCGCTTGGAAGACTAGTGCAAGTTTGGCTTCTTTAAAATCTGGAGATGCTGTTTCGCCGGTTTACAGTCTATACGTTCCTCAACAAATATCACAATTTTCGATATTCTCGGTGCTCTATATAGGTTACAATAGTTAGTAAAAATAATTTTTTTTGTAGTTCACAATTATTGTAATTTGAAATTATTAAAAAAAAGTAAATTATTTTTGGACCATTAGGTAGAGGGGCCTCCGCGTGATAATTAAAAAATAAAATTAATATAGATTAAAAAAAAAAATGAAATTGTACAATGTTATATAAGACATTACTCTAGTCTGGTTATAAAAAACTGATATTGTTGTAAGTGCCTATTATATTTAAGATATATACCTGCTGTACCTTCAAGAAGAAGGTGTATGATTATCGTTGGATTATTTAAAAACTATTTTTTTACGTTTTATTGTGTTGATTGCAATTTACTTAAAAAATGATAAATTTATAAAATTTTAGAAATTGGAAAATATGAATTCTCTTTCTCTTCCTCCTCTTTCTTCAATTGAAACGCTCCGGTCTATTTTATTTTACGTTACCCTCTTTCAAACAAATAGGAGAGAGGACGAGTTATCCTACAGGTTACAAACGTATAGTATACGTTTCCCAGAGTGGGAAGGTCAAAAGTTTATTTTATAAGGCCGCCAAGAAATAAAAGTCAACCCTATCTGGCCGGAATAGAACTGGTGCCGCTGCAGTCACGGGGTTCTTAAGGTGACTTCTAAACATACTTGCCTACAATGCCAGCAAAGTACTTCTTTCAATGCCACTGCGTCTAACTATCATGAATTGATAAATGTAATTCAGGTGTTTACGAAAAGCGATTTGTACCCCGAACAGATTTATCTTGTTTTATCCGTATATATCAAGTAATGATGCCGCGATGAGAGTTTTTAATGCTTAAAATGACATCAAAATTCAAGAAATACCATACTGTTATTAAATTAATTTATTTGTAATTATTATAAGATTAGGGCAGCCACTGGACATTCCGTTTGATACATTGAGCCTAAAGTAATGCAATAAAAATAACAGACATTTTTCATAACCATATTCCCTCTATTTTCAGAAATTCCAGACCAGTGATCATTAGGAGGGTTCGGCAACACTTTTTGAGATCATTTAGACCTATTTTATTAATTGTCTTTTCTGACGTTTGGTTGATAACTGAAACATTTTAACTCGTTATTGTAAAATAAAAATTCACTTTTAAACAAACTAATTTTCAAATATTTTTCCAAAGAAAACTCCCCTTTATTTGAGGGGGGCCGCATATAGTTGAATTTCTAGTTAAGTGGTCCGCAGACTTCTAAGAGTTGGGAAACAAAATCAAAGGTAATATAAGAGAGAATAACGTTGATTGATACCTTCGCAGCTCTTTTAACGTTATTTTTAGAAGTCTTACCACAAATTTTCAATCTATATAATAAATTCGTTAATAATTGAAAAAATCTGTTAAAAGACAATAAATATTTAAGTACAAGTTGGTTTATGTTTGAGGCAATACCAGTTAGAAAGGTTGAAACAAATCCCTGAATGCATTAAGATAAAGGAGGCAGAGAGATTGCGATATAGAAGGGCCGAAGGGAAGAGACAAAATTCCATTAGACTGATATTTAGAAGGCAGGGGACATAGGCTGTGAAAAGGGCGGGAACGGTATCGGAGGAAACCAGATAGCCCACGGACAGGAGAGGAAATGGCGGGCTTGTCCTATCTCTGACCCAATACCTGTCCAACTCCTCTCTCTAGTTACTGCCTAATTCATTACCTGTCTAGTTCTACTTCTCTCTTCAACCACTGTCTTATTGCGGTCTCTTTGGACTTCGCGATTTACAGGGGCTTTACATAGTAAAGTTTATACAATATAAATCCATCATAATGAACTTCAGGTGACCATCAAATTTTGCACTTAATGAGTAGTGTTAATTTATCGCTGTTAGTTTTTAAATATAAAAGGTAACCTTAAAATACCAAAGGTAGTAAAAGGTAAGACACAACACGAATTACTTTTCTTTTTTAACAGTAATGGACTTACTAATTCACTTCTTATTTCTGTTTTAGAGGGTTCGGAAAAAAAAAAAATCGCTGTTAGTGAATCGTTTATTATACCCGAATATCTCATGGAATTTATAATTACTTTTAAATTTTGAAGATATTATTGTACTTAAATATTTATATACAAATATTTCATAATTGGGAAAATTGAAATATTGATGATTGAATATCGAATATGGACATGGGTTGCTGCTCCAACGCAAATAAACAATAATCCACTTAGTGAACATTTAGTAAATGGATTTAGAGTTGGAAACTAGAATTACTCATTGATAATAAACTACTTTGTTCCCAACTCATGAACATTAATACAAAAGTAAACAATTGCGTTATTATAAAATTGGAGATGGTACGACATTAAGACCACCGCGACGAAGGGCGAAGAAGTGGCACCACCGGACCGGAACAGAGCCAGCTCGTGCCAGCAAAAAGTCCTGTTTACAGCTGGCAGTTGAGGAGCAATAGACTTCTTATAGCCGCGTCTAGCTACTACACGTTCCTTCTATGGATGGGATGCCACTGATCCATCACTACCATCACCAAGTGACGTCTTTGCACAAGAACGCTACTAAGAGCAAACATTCCAACGCACTGATTTGCATCAGACTTTGGAAAAAGGGGTCTAGAAATCAATCCAGCTCTTATAAACCACGATTTTCCAAATTAAATCGAAAACCTGTTATGTACGATCCGTTACATACAATTTAATTTCTACAAGCCAATTCCATCAAGCTTATAAAAGTGACCCACTATTTTATAAAACAGAAAGAAATCGAACTTCGAAATACGAAATGGAAATGTAAAATGGCTAAAAGTCGAATCAATAACCAGAGGACAGTAACGGATGTGAGTTTAATAGCAATTAAAATTAATAACAGGACTAATATTCTAAAATAAAATAATTACCTACTTAATGTGAGCACATTACAAACTTGGAAGTCCCACTGGTCTGCGAACTAAGAAGTGAATTGATATGATATCAATTTATAATATACCTCTAAAAGTATTGAGGTTGCAAAAAAAAATATTTCGGTACAAAATTAAAGCACATTAATTTCCTACAAAAGTAGTGATGTAATGTTTGTTTTTTTTAAAAAAACCTCGTAGTCTGAGATATGAGTGAGTGAGGGAGAGGAAATATAAGTCCAGTTAAATTAGACCTAATCATAAAATTAACAAAATCAGGCAGTGACCTGTTTTATATTGTCCAGTACATTGCGTGAGAAAAAGTCCCACGGATCCGCGCGTCGAGATTGAGATGGAGGAAGAAATGAGTTGGGTAAAAACTATATCTTTTTTAATATTTAATAGATTTTTTATGAAGACTAAAAATAAGATTTAAAAGCCAAGAAAAAAATGACCAACATCTCGGATAAGCATAATTTTAAATGCGCTATCACAAATGCTTCCAGGAGTTGCATGTTTGAAAATAAAATTTAATATTTTTAACTTACATCTTAGTTTAAGATAGATTTACTTTAAGTTTAATTTTTTTTTCTGTTTATAATTTTGTTATCTTTTAATTTATATAATTATATTACTATTATATGTGTATTGTAAATATATGAGATTGCAAAAATTAATATTACACAATAAAAACTTACATTTTAAATTATTAAATTTTAATGTTACAAAAATGTGAAAAATGTAAAATAAATCTGTAATTAATTTTTGTTGTTACTATATAATTTTATATTAAAAAGATGGATTTAATATGGTTTATAAAGTTTTACCTTAGTCTTTTTGATTAATATTTAGTAACAAAACATTAACCCGAATGAAAAAACAAGTAAACCAAATAAAGTTCTTTAAAAATAATATACATCAATAAATAGAATGTATGTAATATTTGTTTTCAAATCATAAAAGTATATTTGATGAGATTTATTTCTATGGCTTTCCGAAAAGATTAAGGATGGGATTGAAGATAGAATTCCATGTGATGGGCTTCGACAAGGCGTCCTTTCGACTTATTTCCCATCAGATACTGAAGCCATTATCAAAGCAGGCGGAACTAAAGAGCCGACATGATTGAGACCCGAAGGATATTTGTTTTGGCGGGACCCCTCCGAGGGTATTCCATTTCCCGGCAAGATGTGGTCGGGCATGACAAATCCCGTTGGTCGTCATTTGAGGAAGTGGCGGAGTCTTTGGTCGGGGCTCTCCAGGGAGTGTGAGCAGATACACTGGAATCCATTCCATCTCCAAGACTTTCACACCGGCATCATGACCAATTGGATTTGCTTGCCTGTCCTCGAGCAGCTCCGGGATGGGAACCCACCGAGCACACATCATCGTTCACCGCCGTCTCTTTCTAACACACACATACACACACTCTCGCTCTTCCTCTCTAACACACACATACTTCCAACCAAGAATTTTCTTTTTTTATCCTATCTTTCCTTTAAAGGCGGTGAGTACACCTATGGTAATATCCAGCGACCAAAATAGGAAAACTTAAGGTAAAAGTAACTAAGCTTTTGCATGTTTCCTCAATGAAACGAAAATAAAAGATAAATATAAAATGGGATTAGTACCTGGTTTTGTCTTTATATCTTTACCAACGAAATAACATTATTAGTTATTTCATTATGAGCTCACAGAATTTCCGAAATTTATCTGGATAAAATGTTTTAATAACCTCCGAGACCTCAAGGACACTCGTTTTTGTCACTTTACTGATAAAGGTAGAAAAAATAAGAGAAAATAGTGCGTAAGTAGTTTTTCGATAGTGCAAGTTGTTTGACAGAAATTATTATATTGGGCTTTGATGTTTTAGTTTTAGATGAAAACAAGTACCATTCGGTTCAACCTTAGAACCTCTAAAGACTCCAATATCTAATTTACGTAGGGTTTTGTATTAAAAATAGAATGATTGGTCTTGTAAATATGATCATCGGGAATTTTGATTTGTAGGCGAAATAGCCAAACTTTTGTTATTCGATGCTTTATTATACTAATTTGATGCTTAGTTAGTTTTACGACTGCCATAAATGAGTATCCATATTTAGTTTAAACTCATATATGGTACAACATTTGACACAACGCTTTCGTGTAATGTATGTTGAAGTTCTAATTTCATCGATGTTTGGATAAAGCTGTTGGATAAAACTACAACCCGACACCGAATTGAGGTTACATAACCACAACTAATATTATATTAAACTAAATTAAAATTACTATAAGAGCATAATTACACATCTTTCTTAGTGTACGTCATTTCTTCAACAAATTATGTCTTCCAGTTCCAGAATATCCCAGAGGCACACCATATTTTCACTCCCCAGCAAATCGCCTTGTTTTGACGAAGCAACCACAGCCCTAATTACTGACCAGTGAATATACCCGCCGATGAGCCATAGTGACTTATTAAACGGACAGAACGGAGACAGGTAATTGCTGAAAGATTGTTGATCATGTTTACTCTAAGATAATTGAGCACAGGTAATGACAGGTAATTTAGAATTGGCCACAGTCCTTCGGGGAGCTGCTCTACCCGTCGCTTTGTGCTCCCTGTTTGTTCAGCCTTCGTCCAAAACAGCTCTAATTTCCTAATTAGTGATGCTCGGCTGTAACCTCAAGGTGAGGACGGGTAAATGCTGAAGAGAACTTTCTCCAATAGTCAGGGGAAAGAAAGAATAAAATTCAAATCCAATAATCATAGTCTTTTCTCTATTCGACTCAAATTAAAAGAATCACGATCGGTGAAGGTCACGATACGGAAGAACGGATTGTAAAACCAAAAAAAAATGTAACACTTTATTTTAAGAGTAGATGTATTTGATCTGCTGGGATGATGCAGCTGTTAATAGGAACAACGCTGGTGTATCATGGTGCAGAATAGGGACTCAAAATTAAGACAAATACAAAATACTTAGTCAGTAGAAGTAATTATTTATTATTATTATAATTACATATTAAGAAACACATATACTAGATGAATTACTTTAGAATACATAAATAAATTTAAACAAGCGGAGTTCACAATACAACAAATCTAGTATGGCGTGCGCATCACACAACTTTCACTTACCACCCTACATATCGCACTAGTATTTCTAAAGTGACATAAGTCTAAAACTTACATTTCTGGAAATGTGACACTCTTGCCAATGGAGGGGGAATAGCACTAAGACAGCAAGAGTGACACAAGTGCCCTCTGGCGGACAAGCTATGAAGCTAGGTTGATACAGTTTTGATGATTCATAAAGATATATTTATCAATTTCTTTCATAGTCATAACTCAAAAAACACCGATTTTTGAGTTGTGTCACTTTAGAAATAATAGTGCGATATGTTAACTCCTCAGATTTTTTGTAGGTTGCTGGACTCGTGTTGAAGCTATTTTGTAATTTCCGAAAAATGTCAAATGATTAGGGAAGACAAAAATTGTGAACATAATTTATTTTATTTTTTCTCTTCATGTTCAAAGTTAGGGTTTTTCCAAGTAGGAATATAACGTACATATATTTTGTTCCAACCAAGAATAAAATAGTATAACAAAAAATAAACCAGCAATAAAACCGGAAAAGATGGTGCGGTCCCGTTTAATACAAGAGCCGGGAAGAAAAAAGGCAGCTATCTCATCCCAATTTTTATTTACTTTAATGAAAACTAGTTATAATTATTAGTCAAAATTGATGAATCTGCCAGGTATAGATAGGGGGAATAAAAAATGGCGGCTGTTTCTAACCTTAAAAAAACATTAATTTTTCATTCGCAGTTAGTTCATTAATAGTTCATCTATATCTTAAAAACTACAAACAACACTAGAAAATCTAAGAGAACATTATTTAAAGAAGAGTAAATTTTCTGAAATATTAGCCCTGAAAGAGCTATTTACGTCCAATAGTTCTCGAGATATAGCTTTTTAAAAAGCAAAATTTCTTAAAAATCTACTGAAAGATTAGTAGTTAGTTAATTTATTTTGAGAAATCTATATCTCAGGAACTATGTGACGTACAGATGTCTAGTAGCACTCAAATTAAAGCTAGTTTAATGGACTATAAAGAAGTTTATGACCTTTACCTTCGTAGGAATATTAGTTTTCATGATATTTGCTAAAACAAATTGATTTATAGTTGTTTGGACAATAAGTTTGATTTATGAAAAACTTCATTTCAGAAACCATTGGACGTACATATGTCTGCCAGCGCTCAAATTAAAGCTAGTTAAATTTACTACACTATAGTAAATTGTGTTAATATTTGTAGGAGTAGTAGTTGTTATGATATCTGACAAAATAAACTCACAAAATGTGAATTTCTAGTTGTTCGAATAAAACATTGGACATTTTAAAAAATATATCTCTAGATCCATAAGACCCACATATGTCTGCCAACACTCAAAATAAAAGAAATTTAACTTACCATAAAATATTTTATGACACTTATCTTCGTAGGGATAGTAGTTTTTATGATATTCACATATGAATATAAATTTGGGAAATGAAAATTTGTCCGAACAACAATAAATCAAATTATTTTAGTGAATTTCATGTAAACTATTACTCCTACGAAGATAAATATTATAAACTACTTTATAGCTCATTAAACTAGCTTTAATTTGAGTGCTAATAGACATCTGTACGTCAAATGGTTTTTGAGATATAAATTTTTCTAACTACTGATCTTTCAGAACGTCCCATACAACATTTTTATGAAATTAAAAAGCTATATCTCGAAAACTATTTAACTTAAATAACTCTATTTTAGTAAATTTACTCTTCTTTAAATGACGTTCTCTTAGGTTTTCTTGTGTTGTTCCTGCTTTTTAAGATATAGAGCTCCGAATGAAAAAATAGTTTTTTTATCGCTTTGAAACAGCCGCCATTTTTTTATTCCCCCCCACCTACACTTGGCAGACTCATCAATTTTGACTATTAATTATACATAGCTTTTATTAAAGTAATAAAAAATTGGGGTGAGATAACTACCCTTTTTCTCCTCTTAGGCTCTTGTACTAGTTGGAATAGGATCTTATACAACATTTCATCTTTAATTGTTTAAACGCTTCCAGCATGAGAGCTGATCTGGGCCTACGGTATGCACAGACTGCCTCTGCCACCATAGTAGCTGCTCTGAAGAAGGACGGCATCAAGGTTAACCCGTCCAAGACGGATGCCATCGTCATATCCTTCCAGAAGGGGAAGAAGAGCAGGCTACCCCAGCAGTTCGTTGTGGATGGTGAGGGTCGGAAACTTTCCAACAGCATCCTCTACCTCGGCGTGACCCTCGACAGGTATCTCACTTACTCCAGTCACGTCAGGGAGAGAATTAAGCTGGCCCGACAGAAGTAGTATAGACTCTACCACCTGCTCACCTCACAGCAGATCTCGCTCCGCCTCAAGCTGAAGATCTATAAGGCCATCATACGTCCGACCCTGCTCTATGGCGCACCACTCATGCGACACCTCTACCAAACTACGTTAACCAAACTCCAGAGCTTCCAGAATTCCCTCCTTCGGCGAATAGTCAGAGGAACCACACTCCAACGGGCCAGGAATAAAGTAATCCGTGA
>NW_027115534.1:525784-543208 GCF_000696795.3 Halyomorpha halys
ATATATTTATTAATAAAGGAGGCTTAGAAAAAAAACTAGAGTAAGAACCTGTCCAATCTCTTTCTGATTACGCGGTAACCAGTTACTAATAGCCAGTTATAAATAGTTACTTCAGCCCATCAAATAATTTGAGGTGCCTTCGGCCTATATACTCCGGCACAGAGGGTATCTGGAGTTCCTGATGAATGGTGGTGTTTCTGGCCCTCTATAGAGTTGTTACACGGACGATTCGCCGGAGGACGGAATTCTGATAACTCCGCAGCTTTTCAAGCGTGGTTTGGTAGAGGTGACGCAGCAGAGATGCACCATAGAGCAGAGTCGGGCGGATTATCGCCTTGTAGATTTCCACCAATGCTGTCTTGGCATTAATGCTGGAAGCGTAGATGCCGATGTCGTCCGCATAGGCTGCTACCGCTGCCTTTGGAAAAAAGTCAACGTCCCATGCCGCAAAGATCCTCGGGGAGCGACTGTCCTATACCACATTCGAAATATTAGCTTAAAACGGGAAGAGGAGACTTTTAAGATAGAGAAATAGTTAAAAAGTACCGGAAATAGAAAAATGGCGTGAAACCCCCCACTCCTACCCTCCATGGTACCCTTTCTTACCTGGCGTTTTGACCCACCCCACTCTCAGCCAATCGAAATCGGTTCTACACTGCACTAAGGGAAAGGGGCAGGACGGTGTACTCTTGAAAATGCTTCCCAGGAAGTGTAAAGTCTTCCTGCTGAAAATCTTCAACTCCTGCATGCGGGTTTGTCCCTTCTTCTGACTTCTTGACTTCAGAGAATCACTCGTCCACCAAGACCTGGGAGGTGACAAGGCACTGTTTCCTTGGTAAATGTTTCTTCTGCCGAGCCCTGATATAATAATAATAATAATATTTTTATTTATTCTAGGACTGATCCCTTAGAATAATATACAGGCGTCAAATTTGGGCTTTGCAGCCTTAAAGTAAAATACAAAATAAAAATGAAATTAAAATATAATAAATAATGAATCCGAAAAGATAAAAAAGAACAACAATAATTAACAGAATATATAAAATAGGGATAGAACAAATAAAATAAAACCATATGTTACATCATAAAACATAAGATGACTAACACTAGTGATAATAAATAAAAATAAAACACAATTAAACTAAAAATAATGAATGAAAGGTACAATTTTTGCTAATGGGACAAAATTCTGAAACATAAAATACAGAGAATAAATAAACCTTATTTGAAACTTTCAATTGTTATTCTTCCGGGATTGGGTGGACAGAAGGTAGTCGAAGATACGTGATTTGAAGATTGGAAGTGTATTAGAACTATGAATAAAGGAGGTAATAGAATTTCATAGGGAAGAGGAACGGATAAGGAAAGATCTACCGAAGGCGACGGTTCGATGTGCAGTTACATATAAGTCTGAAGGCCGTAAGCCTTATTTTATCATTACCTTTGTTTTTGGAGTAAGCCAAGGTGCGGTGTGACGGCTTTAGGTCCGGCTTTTGAGAGGAGCATTAATGTCTAATATAGATTGCAGATGTGAAGTGAGGGTTAATACCATAAAGTCAATGAAGTTATAGGAGTGTATTATGCCCCACTGGACGGAATCAAGGTCAGGTTGAAGGGATTCATAGGAAAGGAGGTCCCTGTAATCTGGACTGATTTTATAATATAGAATGATTTTAGGAGTAAAACATTTAACTGGTAGGTCTTGTAAAAATCCTTTCCTCTTCCCAGCACCCCGTTCCCTTCCTCTCATCTCACGATCAGAACTAAATATCATATTTTACCAAAAAATAATATAGAAGAAAAAAGAAGGGAAATCACTTCATATGTACAGGCCTATTTACCACCCGATTTATTTACTTTTTAGGGATTACACAAAGTACCTATATTGTTGGATTATAGATATGTTTACTTGCAAAGAAAAGACAGAGATAACATTGTAGTTCAAAGTCTAAAGTATTAAAAGATAAGAGAGATTAAAAAGTCCTACTTAGTAATGGATCTATTTATCTCTCAGTTTTTTAATGCTTTAGGGATTATAAAAGTTCAAAGTCCCTTGTTTACATTCATCGAAGGGATTAGAAGTAAATTGATGATTTGAAATTAGATGAGAGAGTTAAGAGGAAATAGGGAGAGGGGATGATGGAATGGGTCAGATGGAGAGGGAAGCGCAAGCGCAATACAATCTCTAGCTTTACTAACTTAATACCAAGTTGCTGCTTAAGTTTCATTTTTGCTCTAGCATCCGACCGGAGTAGATCTTCATCTCAATCATCATGGTATCGTAACTATATCTAGTATTTTAATCATACTTTATTAGTAAATAAACTGTAAACTCTACTTATGTAAAACTAATTAATTTTTATTGAAACTTTTTTCGTTTTTTAGATCTAGCAAAGATTTTAAAGCTATCTTGAAGCAACTAAACGATGATCATAAATTGAGTGATATAGAAATTGGACGGCCATACATCGACGGAGAGTTGGAGCATATAAAAGCGAAGTTTGGAGTTGCATTGGTCGCTACATTAAGGGACTACGGCAACTCCTTCAGAATATTCCTCTCAACACGCTTTAGGATCGCGAAACCCTCATAGTAAAATGTTGGTATCAAAAACAAAATGGCGGTAGAGTATACTCAACCTCTGCCAAACCCGTAAGTCTCTCAAAAACCATAAAAACAAAATGGCCGCCGGGCACACTCAGTCACTGGTTGTAGTATAAAAGTGGGTATCTGATCCATCAATGGGTGAGGGGGAGGGGGTAACGCGAGACCCTCAAAATGCAATGGCGGTAATAAAAAACAAAATGGTGGCCGGGTACACTCAGCCTCTGCCAAACCCGTAAGCCTCTCAAACAGCATAAAAACAAAACGGTGGCCGAGCACATTCAGCGCCTGGTGGCAGCCACGTGACTTAAAAGGTGGCGTGGCCTAATGATCACGTGAGTGGTTAATCTTATGTTGAACTAAATTAGAATTTAAATCCCCCGCCAGAGGTCACGTGACCAAATACTAGCCTCTGATTGGCTGCCTAATGATCAAGTGAGTGGTAGGTCGATGTGAAAATATGAATTCAAATCTCCCGCCATAGGTTACATGAATGATCATGTGACCAAATACTGGCTTCAGATTGGCTGCCCATATTGCTGTCCAACTCGCCCGTTTTCTCACTACTATTCTGCATGAGTCATTTCTAATGTAGAATTCATACTTATAATGTTTAATTGATTAATGATAGGAGAAGGGAAACGAAGTAGGATTTTGACCTTGAGACTTACATGCACATACAACCCAACACCATCGATTCCAGCACGATCGGATCTATCATGGCGAAAGAAAGCGTAATTGTGAATAGAAAGTAGAGAGGAAGGAATAAAGGGTTCAAGCCACGTATCGGAAACTGCTATTATATGGTAAAAATTATCGATGAAGTATTGTTGGAATTCATCGAAGTGGGCAATAAGGGATTGTGGATTAACGTAACAGGAACTGAGGACATTAGTTATAAATGTGGGCTGGTAAATGGAAAAGTAAGAAAAAGGATAAATGTATAGTACTGCTTGTTTCCACCACACCTTGGGGGCGCTGGTTACAAGATTTAGAATAGTGCATTAGGTTGATAATTTAAGTAAGTCCAAAAATTGAACTTGTCTTCTCCTGATAATGTCCGGGACTATTGAAACGGCGAGTACTTTGTGAACAGGCGGATGGAATTTTGTAAATTTTAAAACTTACAATACAAAAACGACGGTGAGGTGCATGGACAAGGGAGCTTCGTTGAGGAGTACTGGTTGGAGGATGCTTTTGTATATCTGTAATTTTAGTCGGAAGAAAAGGGTCGATGATGTCAGGAGATGTTGATAGGCGGTATTACTTCCTCCTGACATTCTTGGTTTTTTGGAGATAGTAACAGAACTTTAGATCATGATTCAGTTTTAAACGCAGATAGACTATATCATGGATGGGGAGTTTATTGAATTTACTATTTGGAGTATTCTCGGCAGTTTTGCCTTGTGTGCGAACAGGGAGCAGTCCGTTTTCGCTTGTCTCACGAAAATATTGTGGTATTCCAGCCGTTGATCTATTTCTTTGCATATTTTTTCGGCCTATCGTAGTGCATGCGTGGGGTTCACACTGCTGTAGTAGAAGGTGATACCATCCACGTAAACAACGATCGTAGCAGTTTGTAGTTTGCGCCTACTACATCACCAGTAAAAATTGAGAACAACACCGTCGAGAGTACTGCTCTAAAGGCACACAACAGGTCAGTGGAGCGGTGCTTGAGTGCTTCTCTTGAACTTGTACGGAGAGACTTCTGTTATTGAGGAATGAGGCGATATTCAAATAAAGCTCCTCAGGGCATTCGAAAACTACAAGCTTCCAGCTTAAGATACCGTAAGATGCAGAATCGAAGGCCTTTGTACAGGCTATAAATATCAGAGCCCTTTCCGTATTCCTGTTGACCTTGGTATTCACTTCCTTCTGTAATTTCCTGTGGGCTTTAAAACAAGTTTGCTCTTAACGAATTACGGGGTGCTCATCATAAAATCCTGAAGGTAGTTCTGCCAGACCAACTGAAAAGAACGTTTTATTTGATAATTGAGGCAGGTATAGTTTAAATAATGTATTTATGAAATACGCTAAAGGGTATTTTTACGAAATAATTATTTCCCAAGTGATGAGTATTTCTGTAATTATCTGAATATATTTCCGAAACAGTTATTTCTAAAATATCATCTGATAATCGCTGCTTATTTTTCAAATATATTATTTCACAAAACGTAAAATGTAGATTTTTTGACATTGTAGCCACTGCCATGAGTTAGTTACTAAACAACTATTACCACCACGACAGTGTTTACGCTTGAGACAGAATTGCCACGTTAAGTTTGGCAAAATAGTTCACGTTACGAATAGTGATAGAGAATTTACTGTAATGTGAACACGCCAGTAATCCAAATAAAGTATGAAACGACCAAAGATTGCAAACTTATTTTTGTTTTAGGTTTTAATTTAATAAGATAATAAATATTTTATTTCAAAATCTGTAAATCCGAATTCCAACTAATAATAAAAGATTCTTTGTCATTGCTTCAGAACTATTAGGTTAATCTTTTAGTGGGTATATTTTCCCCATGATATGTTTATATGGCTCAGCAATCATAATGCTTTTTAGGTCTATTCCTTGAAATTTCGGTAGTTTTGTTTATTAGTTCAGCCGCTAGTCGCTACACTTCACGGAAGGGCAAGAAACCCGAGTGCACCTGGGAAACATTAATGATGCTAGAGTGAACAGACCCATACCGGCAAACATTAAAGTACTCCTTCCAGGTTTTGGGTTCCTAACAAGACAGGCAAGGTACCCAGATATAGCGGGCAGATAGAGGGAGCTAGGTACGGTAATTGGCGGTACCTTGAGGTACTAAGGAGGGATTAGCGCTGACTGACAGGAGCTACCTGCGGCCATGTTGTTTTAAGGTTTCGCCAGATCAAAGGCGGTATTTGAGGAACCCATCCAACTTCTTGTCATTACTTCCAAGGTTTCCTCCCTCAGATGTCATCCAAGGTCTTCCCTGGCAAATACTTTAACCGATGGTTTTAGGAAAATAATGGGCTCTAATGCATACAGCAATGCCTATGAAGAAAATCTTCTTGACCACGTTATTTTAGTGAGAAGGAGTGTTCTTTGAGTTCTATAACTCATTGACAGAATACTTCAATATAGAGCGAAATATTGTTGAGCAATCAGCATAGTTAGTCATATAATAATAGTATAAAATAATAATAGTTTAGTAATTTAAGATCTTTAAAGTTGCGGTTTAGGAAAATTAAACAAGGTAATATGTTATAAGAGGTATTCATAGCATAATAGCTATTGGAATGAAAAACATTTATTTCAGAAAGTTTCGAATATTAATAGAATTGTAGTTCTAAACTAAGTTAAAATCGATTAAACTTAAATCGGAAAGAAAAAAATCCGTGTATCCACTCACTGAGTCTGTTAAAAACAATGCAATAATTTATTGATGTTTCTTCGATAACATTGGACTGATAAACATCTTTTTTTTTAATTTTATTTGACATTTTCAGAGAACTGAACGTAATACTTTTAAAAAATGGGAAAAATATATATAATAAGCCATTTCAAAGGAAAATGATTTTGTTTTTGACCTACAGGAAAAAATATACACGACAATCGTCAGAGCCGTTTTGACACTATGGTCTAGAGAAAAATAAGTTTTTTGGCTGACTAATATTGTGTATAGAACAAAAGATTTAGTACACCAAAGGCTTATATTCTATAAAATAAAAAAAGATGAATTAGTTCAAAATAAGAAAAAATTGGTCCGAAAGAAATAATTATAAAGCAGATACACATACAGACAGACGAATCATACAAACATTTTTTTTCCATTCTTGGTATCAAAAATATATAGCTTTATAGAAATGTTCATAAAGAAAATTTGATACAATTACAATACTCTCCTTACCTTGACAATAAGGAAAATAATTATGAATAGTGCTAAAATAAATGTTTACTACTTTTAGACTATGTTGCACAATGACATGAAGCTTCTGTCTTGCTCACGTGAAGGAGTTACACCCATCTCCAGTAAAACTAAGATTTCATAGCCTAGATGTGTCTAACATTCTGGTAATTTAGCTACCTGTTTTGGTCCTCAGTATTGTTAATCAAGGTATCTGAAACTGAGATAATTATCGCCCAAGTGTTCTCGAAAATTCAAATTAAATATAGGTTGAACTTCATGATTCAACCAATATTTAATATTATTATGCTTTTCTGTTGTTATCAAAGTTTTCTGTTTTTTCTCTCCATTACCTACGCATAGCTAAGGAAACATTTATCATATTATAGTTATCATAATAAATATAGCAATTTTTAATCAGTGAATCATAATGCATTAGAACAAATAACGAAATCCTTTTTCCATTAAACAAGTAATTCCTTGAAGTCTTCGTCCTCTGTCAAATTGTCTATCTCCATTAAATCTATTTTATGGAATTTGGATAAAATCGGATCAATACGATTCACCTTCAAACATAACAGATCCAACCATGGAAGTTTCTTTTTATTGTACCTACTTAAACGTAATTGCCCTAAATCTCAGTTTAATCGGTTATCATTGACCGGTAAAGTTTACCGCCAATTTTAAGTTTATTTTTTTCTAATGCAACGGATAATTATTGAGTTTACCCGTGATTTCACTAATCATAGTTTAAACTGGGATGGTGCAACCGGCCCTAAGATGTTTTTTTAAGGATTCTAATTATATCAGATACATATTTTATGTCCAAAGAAAGAAATAAGTATGTATTTATTTTATCCACTGTAGAACATTTTTTTTCCTTGCTAGATAAAAATCATTTATATCAGTAACAGTATCCAATAATTTGAATAAATATTATTATATGAGATATTGGCATCTCTCATTTGCTAAGACATAAAGTCATACGCTTATGTCAAACCGTACAATCTTTTAACCAATGTTCTGGTATTCTTTATAGGATGTAGCAAATCTTATTTTATACCTGAAAACTACAAACGTAATGTAATCTATTTTTTAAATATAAACTCCCGAAAAATCATATTCTTTATCACGATAAAGAAAATTAACGAAACCCTATTGTTGATAACAGTTTTAATAAATCAATTTTTCTTTTATTAATTTACTCACGATTCTCTGAAATAATGTAATCAATATCTCCCATACGATTGTAAATTTAAATTATTTGATAAACTTAAAAATTAAAAGGGCTTAAGAAATAACAATAACAAATAGTTTCAATTTGCTTTTTCGTAATTATTCTAATTTTCTTGTACAACTCGCTTGTCTGTATAATTGTTTATTAGTTAATTTAAAATTAGAAGGTTTGGCCTAAATTTCGATTCATCAATAGTTTCTGACCAATGGAGTTTTTTGAACCAATTTAATTTTAGTAACCGAAGATTTACAGTTTGAAACAATGTTAGTAAATTGTATCAGTATAATTGTAATTGTATTACATTTCTCGTAAATATTATATTTCCAAATATGAATCAATAAATAATAAAAAAATTGAGAGCAATGTATTGACTAAGGTTATTAGGTGACTGTAAAAATTATTTATAATAAATAACTTATGACTTGACAACAAATCAGCAAAACCATAAAATTATGAAATCTATATTTTGTAAAATAATTAAGCATTACTTGTGATTCGAAAAATTGAATTTTATAAATTTAGCTCTACGTATATGCCCACAGAGAAGTATAATATTTTCTCCCTGAAAAGCCGTAAATCCTCTTTTACAGGTATACCTACACCCCGCATAGAATCCCATCCAGTACAAGTTGGCACTGCAGGCCGAACACTATAGGTAATGCTGGTAGCACCGGCTGTTTTTGTCAACATGCTCAGGTCGCTTTGTTTTACCGCCATCTTTATCCCTTATCTTGTTCTGATTTTTTTTTTAATTTTAAATCCACAACCCTTTGGCCAGGGGAGAACAAAGCCCTACAAGGGACGATCTCTGGCCCTGATATATGGCCCATGTCCTCCCCGGTCAGTACACCTCTCTTTCAGTATCTCGTATCAATGGAACCGTGCTTGTTGAAAAATTCTTTTACGCAATCAATAATCTGCAAAGATATAGACATATTGATATCTCACACTGAACCCATTTAAAATTTTAATAAATTAAAAAAAAATTAACTCAAGCTAGTAACTTATATATAGGGGTGAATGTATGAAATCTTAACACTTAACATTTTTATTATGTTGTAGTATTTGTAATATTTATTAGTTTCATCATATTTTTGTAATATTAAGCACAAGTTAATTTATGTATGTACTAATAAAAAAAGAAAATCTGTACCACTACAACCCATGAAGAAAACACAAGAAAAGAAAATGACAATAATAGTACTCACAAATTTAAAAAAAGAAGGGGAAAAATACTAAAATAATCATAATGAGAACTGCTAAAACACATGAAGGATCAGTACTTTTAAAAAAGTTACACAAAGAGGTGATTTATTCAAGTTAATTTTTTTCCCAATTAAGTTTCACACTGTACAGAGTTTGGGGAGGTCCCAGAAAGGCTCCCGAACCGACAGGGTTGACTCACGGCTAAGGTAACACAATAAATAATTATCTACCGCAGCTTGATTCGAAACTGGTTTCTGGGAGTTAGTAGCACAACGCCTCAATCACTGAGGCACCACGCTTCCTAACTTTTTATGTACCGTAGCAAAAAAATACAAATATTATAAATTAGGCGAAATATCTCTTTATTAAATATAATTAATTATAAAAAGGGACACCGAACGCAATAAGTTGAATTTATGAGTTAAGGTTTGACCAACTTATAAATTGACGAGGATACCTTTTAACAATACTTTCACCCAATTATTCGATGTAACATAAAATGAATACTCTAAAAGTGATTACTTTCTATACCTTTTCATCAATAGTTTAAATTCAGTAGTCATGCGTAAATAATTTTATTTAAAATAGCTCCTTTTTAGAATGGATAGCTCATATATGATATTAAATATAACAGGTAACCTTAAAATACCAAAGGTAGTAAAAGGTAAGACACAACACGAATTACTTTTCTCTTTCACAGCAATGCACTTACTAATTCACTTTTTATTTCTGTTTTAGAGGGTTAGGAAAAAAATATATAAATAAATAAAAAATAAATAAAAATAATTTTATTTATGAATAATAGATTCCCGAATTTCCATCCAGTTAGGTCTTTGACTAGGTTGATGCTGCTAAAGAAATAAAATATTTTCATGCTAAGGTAGATAAATGGTTTTCAGATACTTGCTGGGAAAATTAAAATAGAGTATTTTTTCTGAATTATATTCTAAAGATTTCTAAAGGTGTTATAACTCCCTTACGAGATCATAAATTTGAACAAATCTATTGGGAAAGAGGCAAATATTACCTTTAGAATTAGTTCACACCTTTCAAGTGGTTGAACTCGACCATCCAGGGGCTGGAATTCCTCCAGAGTGGGTTACAAAGAGACGCGGAGAAGATGGTGCGGCTGAACACTTGTTGCATTGTCTTGCTGCTTTCTAATTAGTGAACAATAGCCGGGATCATTAGCTGCGCGGCAAGGGGCAGGCTCCGGTAGTCGCCGCCTAGTCGCCCGATTAGGATCTCACGTGTTATAATTCTTCTTAGGGTTCTGCATCAACCCAATGTCTTGAAGGAATCATCCAGATCAGAAAACAGTCACACAGGCCTGAAGGATAAACCTATTTGGGACCTAGGACCATTACTTAAAAAAGCAAAGCTTATTATCAAATCGCAGGAATGATTATTATGATATTTTTATAAATTGAATAAAGAAACAAAACAATTAATATTGGTTCTAAAATAATACTAACGGAGCAGGAAGGCTTGCCCAAACGCTCTTTACTTTGTGCAAAATATGGACGCTCAACTGGTCCTCCAGATATTTAGACCAACTTGAACCAGCCAATCCATATAACCCAGTGGTACTCAAACTTTTTTAGAGGCCACAAACGTATATTTGGGATGGTGTCGCGAGCCCCAAGAAAAAAATAAAATAAAATGAGGTCATGATTACTTAGGTTTTCGCGATTGTTACGAACTGAATTCATGACGTATATTTTAACATTTTTTCTCATTTCCTGACGTTTCAAACAAGTTGCAGTGCCCGTAGTCACAAGCAGTTCTTTAATTCAAATTATATATTAATAAAAATCCAGCTCCAGTAAAATCATTTTTAAATAAATAAATTAAAATATTATAGTTTATTAATAGTTAAAATTTTACAGATTTTAATGTATTACCTAATAGTCTTTCTCGGTACATAAGTAATAGTAAAAAATCGGTCTCGCTTCCACGATTCGGAACTAAAAACGTCCAATATATTATTGGATAATATTTACGAAAATATTAAATCACGACGTGTTGCCAGGATACAATCAAACATCTAATGTAAATTAAAAAAATAATTAATAAATTGTCGTATGTTACGAGAAATTACCGCGGCGCGGTAGTGTTATGCATATTTACTCAGCGCGTTATTAATTTTTATAATTCATTGCACGAAATTCAAAATGGTTTAAAATAAAGTAACACTGGGGCCCTGTTTCATAATAAAGTGCAAACTAATACTATTAATCTTGTAGTTTGTATTTGGTATAATTTCACTGACTTATACAATTATGCCAGATAATATTTTACTTTTAAACTCATGTAAAAAGAAGAGGGTCTCGAGATCTTCTCCTCTAGAAATGTTATTGGAGTTCTATCACTGGGTAGATTCTCCACATGTTTGTATCATGTCACTATGTCACTTACAGCAAATTTACTTGTATATATTTGTATACAGATGTAAATAACAATAAATAAATTATTAATAAATAAAAATAAAAACTCATGTAGTATCACTGATAGTCGTCCATATCAATGAAACAAAATGTATTAGTGCTTTCACTTTATGGTTTGTGTACTTCTATTTATGGACTAATACTATAAGTTCTGTCAACCACAAGAGACCGGTGGGTCACAGGCGGCCCACGGGCCGCAGGTTGAGTAGGGCTGAAATAACCCACCCACACACTTATGAATGCGGGAATCTGCCAGAGTTCTAAGAATTTGTAGCAGCAATCAGAAAGAAACTCAGCACATCCGAAACTTTAAAATGAGGGAAAATCTAAACTTTTTAATTGTTCCAAAACCTTTTTTTTAGAATTTAAATATCAAGTACCTAATACTAGAGCAGCGCGTACTCCTAACAGAAATATGCTTAATCTTGTTAATTTAAGGTTAATTTGACTTTGACCTCGGAGATTAATGAAATTTTGACTATTGTCATTGCAGAGCCATTCATTTTTGAACATCGTGATCTAGTTGTTAGCTGATGAATATAACAACCAAAAACGTATTGGAATTTCATCAATGACCAACGCCTCGAGGTCTAACGTACTAAATTAGTAAGAAATCGAATAACATGGCCGTCACGGGACAGAGAAGTTCCACGGATACCTCCATTTTTTTGGGGAGTCCATCCGTCGTTGTGAAACTGGAAGAAAGCGAGGAGAGTTAAATGTCAGCTAAAGATGAATGTTAAATAATTGTCCTCTACTGTGGTTCTGGGAAGGGGACAGACGATATACCTGCTCCGTCCAGGTAGACCCCCTGGCACCATAGCTCACCGTTCGACTTATTTACTACATTCTTCTTGCACACCTGGCATCCTCTTCAATGACAGCTAAAACACTGTGTCCATTCATGGATCGGTCAGCTATCTCCCAATGTTCCTCAGATGGGACAGGTAATGCTTGGTCTTTTTACGATCATTGGGGTACAATGGGTGGTCGGGGAGGCGGTTGGACAGGGTCAACCTACATCGACGATTTTACTGCGAGCATAGGTGTCAATTTCGACCCGAGGGTTCAATGGGTCAAATTAGTACAGGTTTTGAGTAGAGTATTGTTCAAATAAGGGCTTTATTTTTACAAAGAACCAATAATAGTCGGGTATAATCTCCTTAAACAAAATATTTAACCCAACTTTCCACAACAAGGAAGAATAATATAATGCATGGTTGACAAGGAGTTAATGAGTTTCTTACTTATTATTTTGTTTTTAATTTTATATTCATAGCTCAAATATGTTTTAGCACATTATCACTACTAAAAAATTCAAACAACTACTAAGAAAATTAAAATCAATTTAATTCATAGTTCTCAAATTTGTCACAGAAAAGTTCTTTATCTTGATCGAAGTCCTCGAAGATATAAAAAAAATGTCGGTCAGTATAGAAAATTTCTAAATAATTTACATAATTCAGTCATTCATTTTATTCAGATTTTTAAAAGTCCAATTTTCTATATAAATTAATTTATTCAAATATATTTATTTAGTAAAATTTTTAAATTTAGGATTTTATCAATGTTACAGAAGTGTAGAGCTCGGTAATAGTAGAAAATCAGGTTTTCGAAAAGGTCTATAAATTAGGTTTTCATCAACATTCCAGAATAAACAAAAGTATAATAGTTGGGTTCAGTTTTGATTTACTGGCATTGTTCTAATACCATGATTTAGATTTTTAAAACCAATAAATAAATCAAGAGATTTTTTTTTTAATTTAAAGGTCACTGCTGCTTTGCAAGAGAGATACCGAGCCTGTCTTACTGCTCAAGATAATCACTTTGAAGAACATATAATACGAATGTTAATGTTTACATTTGATAAATAATGAAATTGGAACACATATTTAATTATTTATTAGCACTTAAATAATTTATATCAATAGAAATCTATAGACGTGAATATCTCATAAAAAAGCGTTATCAGACATACCTTCATAGATAATTGTTTCCTTTTTTTGATATCCTTAATTGATATCTTCAGTTAGGACAATTAACCATGAAACAACCCATATAACACAAGAGGTGATTATGGCAGGATTGCTTGTTTTACATGTTATTATAACTAATAATACTTAAATATAAGTGATCAGAGTCAATAATGCTGAAAAAGTAAAATTTATTCAGCTCAAATATTATATATACATATATAAATACAGATTTGGCTGAATCGTAGGATTTACGGTGAAGATGATAGTGATAAATGTTGCAGCCAATGTCATCGTGTAACTGTGGTCCTTGCAATAGTGGTAGTACTGTCGCACTGACGGGATATGCTTAATAATTTGTATTACCACCACCTAACAGGGAGTGTGCGACAACTGGCGTGAAATATTGCAGCTTATAACCTCTTAACACCAATATGCAACTTAAAAACTTTTACATTGGAAGAAGATAGTAGATCGTAAGAAATAGATTGTAGGAAGATAATTTGGGTGGCGGTCTATAAAGGCAAAAAGTAAAAAAAATATTTAATATTGACTAACCTTTCACTCCACGACTATCTTCCTGCAGGACTTCAATTGAGCAAGTTTTTTTTAAACTTACAAAGTACATTATTTTTTTGTTTTAAAAAATATTTTTCCATATTTATTCTAATTTTCTTGTTTCATCTTAAACTGTTGGCATCTTGTTATTATTTAGCCCTGAAGAAGTCCTGCAAAGTGGGGCGAAACGTTGGTTAATAATAGTTAGCTAGCGAAAATGATTTTTAGTATAAAAATGCAATTTTTGTAATCCATTTTATAAAAAGAACAATTTTGAGGTCATAAATATTACATTGAGAGTTATTTGTAAAAATAAATGTCAGGAGATTACATAGCATATAAAATAAAAACAAATGTTAGGAAAGTTCTATCTAATTTTCTATATTTTTTTTTTATCGTTAGATTTTTGCCAACGTTTGACACCTAAGTTCAGGCCTTATTTGGGTGAAAAAAATTTTGATAATGATAAAAAAAAAATTGTAATTAAGGATAAACAAATAATACTATGAGAAGTAAATAAATAATATTAAGATAGTTAGAATTTACACAACCAGATAAGAAATATTTAAGTCGTTAACAAATAAACCAAAGAAATTTTTAACGGACTGCTATATGGAAACCCATATTACAGGCACGCGGGGTGTTGAAAACGAAAGGCCTTTTTTTAGTTTTCTCAAAATGTCCGTCTTATTTCGTCAAATATCATATATTGCACCCTATAGCTAACTATATTCGTATTCTATAAGGAGGCAATATAAACCTAAAATACGGAATGAATTAGGTGTATTTGCGAACTATCAAAGCTTGTCTCCTTATTGGCCAAAGAGGACGCCTACAATGGCCCATTCATACTAAACTAAACAGCTTACCAACCAGCCGGAAAATATTTACAAAAACGATTCCAAGGCGGATTTGTGAATGGAGAAGGAGATGATATAATAGTGAAGAGTGCTAAGAGACTATTCAATGAAGGCAGGTATAGAAAGAAGTTGACAATGGCCCACTCTCTGCTTCTTCCTTTTCTTCGGTCCCAATTATCTCTGTCTTCTTTATCTGTTTATTTTAGTCAGGTATTATCGAAAAATATGTAATTTTACACAATAATAAGTATTGAGATATTAGATTGAGAGTTAAAAATGTACTATAATAATAGGGTGGTATGGATATTTAATAATCTATATTAACAGCCCATTTCCACTTGAAAGATTTCTGCCGTGCAAGTAATAGCAACAGTAAGAAGGTATGATAGAGTTTGCTAAAACTTTGATGGTGAACCTACCTTTGCTGACAGTCCCATTTGGGTATTGAATGACAAATCTGAAGGTTAAATACAACAAACAATACATATTAATAAGAGAAAACATCAAAATTTTTAGATTGTGGCGGTCAATAAATATACAGGATAGTAATAAAAACTGTTTAATATTAACCAACGTTTTGCCCCTCTTTGCAGGACTTCGTCAGGATTGAATGAAAACAATTTGTGTCTTGTCATGTAAGATGTCACAAGAAAATTAGAATAAATATGCAGAGAGAATAAAAAAAATATTTCAAAATATCTTTTAAAACAAAAAAAAAAAAACCTCATTTGCCTTTTCCAGATTCACTTTGCCTATCTGTTTATCATTTACACCTATTTTTTACTATTTCTACTAAGTATTGGTATGTTTTTTATGTATTTATTTCTATATTTACAATTTTATCCCACATGACTGTACTTAATATTAAGTTGTTTTTTTTTACCACTCAAACCTCAGTTGTCATCTTCAATGACTCATGTTTTGATAAGGCCAACTACCTTCTTCCAATATAAACTACTAATGGTTTAATATCTAATATTAATTCATAATGCCGTTTTATCCATTAACACTAGTATTTCATTAATTATATCATTAAATAACAACTTAATTGAATGCTTACTTTTTTTGAGATATATTAATATTGTACTGAGGATGCGACCTGAGTGAATGCTTTAGAGACGGCGGAACATTGTGTAGAAAACCGGTGTTGATTTTGATTTTATTAACATTATGTCCCGACATTGGACATAATTAAAATCTTAAGCTGTCATAATACTTTAGGAATTTACATATGAGTATATTTTTTTCTGTATATATATTTACATCCGAATCGGTCAAATCACGACTGAGACGGGACAAAACACAACGCTGGCTTCTTTTACTTTGGTAGATCCCTCGACCTACTTCTTTTTAATCTGCCGAGACATGAGGGTCGAGGCTATTTGTTCAATAGGTGTCATATAATATGTTCGAAGTTTTATATATAAATGTTCTTCTGAATTTTAAAAGAATTAGTTGGATGATTTGTTCTAAAAAAATAAAATAAAATGATTTCCGGATAATATTTAAACTATTTTCACCATAATTGTTATTTATAGGCATTTTGTTAAACAAATTGTATATATATAGTGTTTTTTTATCAATTGACGGCATTATAAAGTCTTTAAAAATAATTTTAATAGTATGTAATTATATGAACAATGAATTGTGAAAAAAATAAACGAATCAAACGAATAGGATCAAAAGGGATATAAATGTATATCTAAAAAAACTTTACATTTTCAAAAAGTAAGATTATATAAAAGGCCTAAAACAGTAAAAGAGGTCGTTTCATTTTGAACCATTTTTCAGTTAAATCTCAGTAAAAATCCTTCTTCCTCACTCGCTGGAAAAAGTGAGTAGCTCTGGTCTTTAGTTCCAACATTTTCAGCTAGATAGGAGCACTTCCACTTGACTTAATGGTGCAAGGAGATTATTATCTTTCGCCTAGAAATACTTTGTAGCATCCTAGATATCCTACTACAAGAATACATCCAACCATACAACAGATATAAGGGATGTACAGGCGGCTATTTTTGCTTTACAATATACATATTATTGGTTAAAAGGATATATATATATTATTTTTATTATTAAATAAAGATTTTTCAAGCATTTAGTTATATCTATATAAATCTGTTGCTTTAAGTTTATGTCATTTTAAATGTTGTAAAAGAGGTAACTTAAGCCTTTTAAGTTTCCACCTCGACTGTAAGAAGAAGATAACGTGTAATAGGGGACGCGAGAATGATCTCTAAATGCTAATGGGTTTATTTAAAAAAAAAAAAAAAGGATCTCAAAATCTGAATTAAAAAAAAAACATATATTTTAATTTACCTAAATTTCGAAGAATGAAGCTACTCATTATTGCCGAATCCTAATTACATGTACATCTATATTCATTTTCTCGGTAATTACTAAAGTGAATATTTAAAGTAAATTTATTTTAAGTGCAGCTGCACTAAACCAGAGATTTGATATTGATACATTTATGAAGTCAAACAGTCATCACACAGGCGTTTTTAATTTGCTTACTGCTCATTATATTTATGGTTTTTTTTCTTACTAACAATAAGGCTAACAACTTAATACGATGCATTCGTTCATAACACTAACAAAATTAAAATTTTTACAAGGTTAAAATGTTTGTTAGTTGTTTTTTTATATTTTAACTTCGGC
>NW_027115534.1:543996-546317 GCF_000696795.3 Halyomorpha halys
ACAAACGCAACATTTAATAATTCACTTCTAACAATAGATATGGGTTTTTTCGTTCGTGCCCTATAATTTTAAGTTCGGAACTATCACCTATATTAATGTAGAAAGGAAGAATTATTCTCTAAATATAAAAATGTCTTAACTTAAAAATAAAACTATCATTCACAGAATCAAATTCAGAATTGTATCTTTAATTTAATTTTTTTTTTTAAATATTTATTTACAACTGTACTATTTAAAATTTTAATACAGAAAATATTGTAGACTATTCCTTTTGTTTTTTAATTATATTGTCAATCTTGTCAGTTAATTCTTTGTAAATTTTCTTGTATTAATAAATAAAAAATTCTGTTGCTTTGGTATATTAAATTTTGTGCCACATTGTGTATTTACGGTCAAGCAGTTCAAACAGTGTAATTCGTGGATTTTCGCCATGGCAACCAATGAGGTGTACCGCCTCACACCTTATTGGTTACCATGCCTTGTCTTGGTGAAACAGTATTTTTCTGCAAATGTGGCCGTTTTCCGCAAGTTTTGCCTTCAGCTTGTCAAGTAATGATGCGTAGTATGCTCCTGTAATGGTTTTTCCATTTTGAAGACAGTTGATTAAAATAACTCCATGACTATCCCAAAAAACAGTTGCCATCACTTTTCCAGTCCAATGTTTGGACTGTAATTTTGTTTCGGGCGTATAATGGTAATTTATTGCGTCTAAATTGCGTCAACAGAGCATTGGAAATGTGCATTCGAACACATTTTGGGCCTAACCTGAGCAAACGCGGCACCCAACGTGCGGACAGCATTCTCATATCTAAATGTTTATTTAGTATGTAACAAACACGTTCTTTTGACATGTTCATAACCTCTGCTATCTCTCTCACTTCAATTCGGCAGTCGTCTAGCACCATTTGGTGAACTTGGGCGATGTTTTCGTCGGTAGTTGCAGTTTTTGGACGTCACGAACGTTCATGGTCTCCCAAGCTCTTACGGCCACGCTTAAATTCAGCTGCCCAAAATTTCACTATGGTAAATGATGGTGAGGAGTCCCCATACACTGAATCCAATTCATCTTTGATTTGCGTAGGCGTATTGCCTTTATAAAACTACTATTTAATGACAGCTCGATACTCGATTTTGTCCATTTTCACAAAAACACTTACATCAACAAAATTAAACGACTGTTACATAAACATTGCGCGTCCAAAATGGCTGAAATTTTGGTGGGTAACTGTCAACAGATGAACTACGATACTCACTTGCTTTCATTTACGAGTGCTGCCATCTTTACTTTGCGGTCGGAAACTTTTCAAACCACCCTCGTATGTGGTATATTCAAAAGTATTTTACTACATAAAAATCCGGGCCTTGGTTATAAAGGATTCTTATACGATAATTCGAAACCACGAAGTCTCCCCCACAGTCCGACCGACGATTGCTTGTAAATGGGATACGGAACAGCAAGGATATCGTGCAATGTCTCCTTCTATTCACAATAAACAGAAAGTTTATCGAGCAATTACTTTGGCATTTGCCTGTAAGAAAAGAGTGAAAGAAACGGCATGAACGTAAAGCAAACTCAGCTTTAGTCTTTAACGGATTAGTAATATTGAGTGACCTATCACTTTATTGGCTAGTATAAATAAAAAATTTTACAAAATAGACACAGTAACATACAATCTCTAAATGAATATGTGAGGAAAATATATTAACCCTTGATTTTGATTTTTAAATAAGGTAGAAGTTAACTGTACAAGATCTTCTCTTTTAAAGGAGAGACGTAATGGACGAAGGAGCGACCTCGATTCAATGATTCAGTACGCGACAGGGACCATAAAGCAAACATTAACGGTGCCGATGCAATGCGCGGCCATCTTTAGAAGAACAGTTCAAAAACAAGAGGAATGCTCCAGGTGCCATAGAAATTAGAACCGTTAGAAGGGCCCATTAGGGAACGATTTATATACAATAATACAATATGGCCGGAACTAACTCCCCATGTTTTCTAAATGAGCGGGAATTCCACACTTATCAGCTGACACCGTATGCCAGTGCACGCCTCGGCTATGGGCGGAGAGCTTTCTATGTTCTCAGTCGGCATGGACTCCTCCAGGCATTAAATTCATCTAGAATTTCACGGCATATTATAGAAAAAAATCAAGTGGACTTTATATCATATGCATTAACCCTTCTCAAGCATCTCATAGATTTCACTCCCTTAACGATTAACAACACTGTAGATGCTTTCACTGTTGATAACACAGGTAGATATTCAAAATTGGATTTGGTGATTTTGACTGATCTTTATGCTTATTTTAAATAAAGCT
>NW_027115534.1:547529-555708 GCF_000696795.3 Halyomorpha halys
AAAGTATACTTTGGTAGACATAAGGGTAAAGTTACTTCATTGACACCATAAGTCACTATATTTAAGCAATTGTAAGTATATTATTTTAAACCTCAAATTCCAATTGGCTCATATATGTTACGAACAGTATTTAAAAATATATTAACATATATAAAATGAAATACGAGTGAATTCCACTAATTCCATTTTTTTGTCTGGTGAATCCCTCGGGAGAATCCGCTGTGATCTCATTCAAGTGAGAATCTAGAAAAGGAATTGTTTTGGAGAAATTCGAACAATTTCGTGTATATGTGTTTGCTTTGGTGTAGATAACTTTCCTTTCTTTAGCACTAGAAGTCAATTATTTATTTTGTTAAATCCGTAAATGTCATTGTTTTATTAATTTTACTTTTATCTTTTATTAAGAATTATTATTTTAATCTATTTATTTATCTTTTTTTTTTTAATTTGTAATGATGTATACAGGGGTGTTTTTTGTATGAGACCATACCCCCTATAATCAATTGTTAAAAAAAAAAAAAACGTACCTCTTACATTAACTATGTAAGGCCCACAAGGCCGATATGATATTAAATAAATAAATACAAAAAATAGAACATTCAATTTTACATTGACGTACCGAGTCTGATAAAAAAAGCAAAAAAACAGTTCTAACGTTCATGAGAATATTAAAAAAATATGGCACATTATAGAATGGACTGACACGCTCCAGGTATAAATCCGCTAGAAATATGTAATTTCAGTTTTGTATTTCTTATTGATCTTGAGGTAGGCTAACGGATTAATGATTGCTGATAACTAAGATTCAAATCAAATCTGAGGTTAATTAACATTACTTTGAATATTTTTATTGCAGCAAATTCGATTTCACCAGTAAGTACCAAGTCCTATTAATGGCCTTCTTGTCCTCTATAATCTAGCCCTCTAGTATTTCAGTACGATGGAAAACTCGGCAGAAGCTGTGATTGGGAAGAAAAGAAGAGGGATGCTGGGCCCTGGGAACTGCCTCTTCCGGCCTTTTGTATAGTCCCCGTCTACAGTTTCAGCAAGAGCCTTCATCTCCCCGCTCAATATCGATAGTCCCGTAATCGAATCCTCGGACCAAGCCGTTATTTCACACTCGATATTACACGGTGCCAGTAAGTAGTGCTAAATATCCAGTAAACAACTTCAAACGCACAATATAAGTTCGATAATTTCGTTTGTGTTTATAAGATACAAAATATACGTATCCTATGTACATATGCAATATATATAAACAACGAGAAACATAATATACACATGCTATATATAAAATTCATTACACAAGTTATGATGTATAGTACAAAAACTATACAACCTATAATTTATAGAAGTATTACCTTCAGACAGCAATAGGCTGGGTAGAATCAATATTATTTTACAACCGTGAATGTCATCGTGGCCTTGAGACTAAACAAATATTTAAACATAATCCCTATTACTGTTTATTATTCAACAAAAAAATCTGGTGTGTCCACTCACACGGCTCACAGTGAATGACGTCCAAATTTGGAAAATCTGGCCTAAATTGTAGAATTTGCAATCATGCAACTTTTAGTTACTCTGAATGATAAACGTAAATTACTCTAATTAAAATTTAAATATAAACAGTTAATTGATTATTATTATATTTTTTACTATTAATAACTACTATTTTTTTTTTATTTATTGAGATTTACAATTCTATTACATAAATATACAAGTACCAGGGATGTTAGTTATGTTACACTGGCATGATACAATTTTGAGGAGAATCTCCGATAACATTACTAGATTAAAAGGTCTCGAGGCCATCTTCTTTTCTTACGACAAGGAGAATTATAAGGTACTGAAGAGAAAGCAAGATTAGAAACATGTGTCCGAATACGCCTTACAATAGTTAAGTAGATGAATATTTTGTAATTACAAGAAAGTTAGATCGTTTGGTCAGTATTTGTTGTAATTGTCAGAATCGAAGAGCAGTTTTCTGTTTTTCAGTCTCGAGTGAGGATCTTAAGTCAGTCGTTTGTCTAAATGCAGTCCTATGATGTATGGACAGGAATAAGTGGTGTATGAAAGGATGTGGTGTAGTAAAAGATACTGTAGGGTAGGACACCATAGGCTTATGGTAAAGATGATTAAATGGCATTTATTTTAATTTCTTAGCTTAGACAACATTCTTCAAAGGTCTTGATGTTGGATTGAAGATTTTGAAACACAATTGATGGGTCAGTATTTACTAAAAGCACAGTGTCATAGGGATATTCAAATTTAAAACTAATCAGAAACATTTTCCTCTTAATCAAATAATTTGGGAAAAACATGGATTTAAATCTAGTTTTTATTCATTTACATAGTCTTATTTCGAATTTAGGGACAACAACTAATTAATCTTTTTACCATCTAAAGCTGTTTGATGAAATGACTAATGTTTGAAATACGAAAGGAATATCAAAAGAACTGAAATAATAGTGAAGGAACTTGATGCGATAGTAATTGTTAACAGATAAATTTTTTTTTTATAGAAAATTTTATTATTTTAAAAATGATTATATATTTAGTTTGCTACCTAAAAAATGTATGCTGTTGAATCATAAGTAAATAGAATTTTATTTTCTTCATAATTCGTTTTCTAGTGCTTTCTAGAGAATTTATGTTATGCAAAAAAGATTAAAGGATTTTAAGACTTTAGTTTAGAAAACGATTTTAGTTTAGGACTATAAAAACCGAAAGAAGCATAACAACAGGCAAAAGAAGAACATGTTTTTCGGGTATTGTGTATTCATTATTGCCTACATAGGCCCAGTTTCCGTACTAAGTTATTGGAAGTCGGAATGCAGTCTAAGTAGAAGGTTTTCTTTGTTAGAGACAGTATTTACAGTTCTGCGTAACCATTATTTGCTCATTTAATGCAATTTCGAATATATATATCAACAAAATTAGATATATAATTAATCTATTTGACGATCCGATATATCGAAATCGTCAGGTATCTAAAACAATACAATTATATTTCGAAATAGTCATAGGGGATATTCAAATCATTAAAATGGTTTCAAATAAATGCAGTTATACTACTTAATCTCGGATATATATCACACTGAAATAATTGTATAATTGAAGTTGTTTGAATACGTATTACACTGATATGCTGTAAGAGGTCTCTTCTCAGCCATTTACTGACTACAGACCTGCTGGGCATTACGTGACTTTGATGGACATGACAGTGCAGAGTTACACCATTCAGGCAGTATAGGTTACACCTGTCTGTCACTCAAGTGTGTGTGTGTGTCATCTTCTCTGTAATATCTTATAGTTATTAGTTTCACTTGCAACTCTCGCTTCACACAAACAATCACTACTGAATGTTTTCAATGATAGATCCTTAATTGCGCGTAGTAAAAAATTATCTGAAATATATCAGGAGATATATACTAATGTTTGAGCGAAATTGGCATTTGTGGATTGGCTTTTTGTTGGTCGAATAAAGTTTATGTGTAATATAGCGGCAATTTCTCGTTTCGAACTAGCTTTGTATCAAAAACACTATGATCTGATTGTTCATACTTTTCCTTGAACATAAATCCGAAAAATATTGAGTGATCTTCATTTGGCAGTAGTAATAGCAGTCCAACAATGGTTACTTACCTGGAGCTTTGCCACCGTTTGCACATATTTCTCGCGCAAGTTATGTTGCACAGAATGATGACATACGGAAACGTCAATTTCACTCATGTATGTTTTTCAAAATAAGGATAGATTGTCCTGTTTCACATGATACCAACATTGAAAATGATTTGAATGGTTGATGATATTTAATTTCACTCCACCATTACTGTGCATTCCGGCGTCTTATTCTTAAAGTTAAAGGCATACACAAAATCTATTAATTTTTCAAACAATCGAACTTGAAAGAAAACTTAAATCATAGAGATTATTTAATATTTTTAGGTATAGCAGTTTCTTAAACTAGCTTCTCGTCGCTGGATTGTTTCAGACGAACAGACTTCTCATACTAAATTCTGAAGTTCATGACAGATTTGTTGGACCTGCTTAGATGTAGACGTAGATGTCGTTAATTAATTATCTATTAAAAACTAAAATATAAACAAATAAAATGCTCCATTTCTGCCCTACGTACAGAAACCATACGATCTGATGATAAATTAAATGAAACAATTTTTATGCTTCAACGATTCTTGGGCGTCTCCTATTACGAAATGGTTGTAATATAATATAATAATGTTCACAAACCTTTGTATGCGTATTACAAGTTCATTTGGAAATGGAAAAGAAATGTTCATACGTGAAATGTCTATTATCGTCTATTAATGTCGACTGACAAGACAACTGGTTTTATCATCGCTAAGTCACTGCATAGACCGACATTTCGCTGCTTGAATTTCATTATTTCAATTCTATCAAGCGTACATGCTAATATATTTATATGCTTCAGCGATTCTTGTAACACCTATTACAAAATTATACTAGCAAACCCTTCGTAGACGTACGGAAAACTCACAAGAGGTACGGGTAACAAAGTTGTTGTAGTTTTTATATTTTAACACATAAACTCTAATAAGTATATTACGTTTATCATTTATATAGTTTATATTAACAATAGGTTTCTTGTGATTATAGAATTGTTTAATTCTCTTTTTTAGTTTTTTTTAGGTACTATTAACGGCTGGATTAGGTTATTTGGTATTATCTTTATTTAGTGGAGTACCTGAAAAACATAAGAATCACATCATAGCGTCGGCAACTAAAATCGATAATATCGCTAGTGTTCAAAAATTAAGTGAAAATAATACTTTTCCTATGTGGCATTTCGAAGTAAAAATATTTCAACAACAACTGATGGATCTCGTGGATGGATCGGAGCCACTGGTGTCGTATGGAACTGATGGAAAAAATAGTCAAGTGGAAGGATAAGGATGCCCTTTATAATAAGTACAGTTGAAAAATCAGTTCAGGTGCATCTCATGAAATGTCAGAGGGCTAAAGACATTTACGACCTCTTTTGCAATTACAGGAGAACATAGGATTTAGATAAGGAGGCAGATCAATAAGAATGCCTAATACTGCAGTTCTATGATTAGAGGTATGATAATAGCAAAAATGTTTAGTTTTTAAAATAAAAGTTATTTCAGGAGAGATTTTAGAACCCCAGTAAATATTTAAAAAATGACAGTTGTTCCTGAATATTTAAACACTTAAGGAGTGCCTGGGATTCTTCTCATCTGTCAGACAAAATCATAGAAAATCTTATATCAAGGTTTTCCTTAGACGAAGAATTTTCCCGTAGAATTTAAGGAGGAATTACCTGTAATCTTCTCACCGGAAACTCAACAGTGATAAAAGATGCTTCGGGAGCAGACAATAAAGACATAAAAAGACACAGTATAAGAAAAATGTGTGTTTTTTGTAAGAAAATCGATCACAATGTGCAAAACTGTTTTCTTAAACATAGAGTTTCTTTATATTGTAAGAAATTAAATTAAAAATCAAAGGATGTTTTTTTTAAATTATGAAAATCAAAACAGAAATATGAAGAATAATACCAAAAATGCCAACCAACCAAAAATAAATAAAATTTTATTTTTTTCTAACCACAGTGAGTTGAAGACAGAACCAAAATAGCTGAATTTTGATATTAAGATATAGGTGGACAATGAATGCTATTAAATGGTGACTAAAGAAGAAAATATTTTTTCAGAAATGAAAGAGTACTCATATAATGAAAAAATCACCAAGAAAGGACAGTTCATTAATCGAGAAAAGAAAGGTTCTAATCTAAGGAAATCTATTGATAATTCATATTAGTAGTAATACAACTATAAAAAATATGGAATGAACTTGACTAGAAATAAGAATCCAGTATATTATATAATACAGTATTATAAATATTATCATACAACATAATATATAACAGCTAAGAATATTTAAATGAATAATAAATTTAAATAAAATGATGAGGTGTAGATAGATACTTGACCGTAGATTATAAAATGTTGCATTAAATATATTAGATTACTGTATAAAATAAATAATACATAAGTAAATTATTGTTTAAAGCCAAGTTTAATCGAAACGTAATAAATAAAGGTCACTAAGTGAAGATAAGAAAAATTGCAGGCAGGTAAAAAATGTTTTAATCGAAAAGCTTCATAGATAGAATTAAATACCTCAACCTTCAAGAAAGTACAATTTAATTTTTTCTTATCGAATATGGCCTATATTAATAATTTTAAAAACTGTATTATGGACTAATTCACATTAATACTGATGTATGTTTACTTTTATTTAGACAGTGATGTCATTTTTATTTTATTTTGTATTGTTGGTTCACTTGATAAATCTATGGAGCAAGGACTCGTGAAGGTTATTTTATGTTTAGAATTGTCAATTATTCTACACTTAGCCTCGAGGCGGGGAGGACTTATCAATTATTCCGGGCTTCGTTAGGGCTGTATTGAGTGCCGGGAGGGTACTCCACCTGCCTGTCTGTCTTCTCTACTTTTGTGTTAAGGGATATTATTTTTTTATATTCATCTTTCCGATATTTTTTTTATTTTTATTTTTGACAGTGTCCGGCTTGGAGTGTAATTAACGCTTTTGTAGAGCGGTGTCCAAGTGTCCCCTGGAAGAGTCACATAAATCAATAAGAAACGCCAGGAACATAAATCCTTAGTTAAGTGAATCTGACAGGAGCGATAGGTGAAAACACGGAATAAAAAATAGCAATTAGAATATGAATGGGAGGCATGACAGGTAGCCAGTGGGGCATCTTCTCTTTTATCTCATACCCTCTTCGCTTTCAGTTTATTTTCTAGCCTTGTTCCTTTCACAACAACTCAAAGAGGAATTAAATATTAAAACTAGAGGCATGAATAAATTAATAAAGGCATGCTTTAAATGATGGATCAAATATTTTTATTCATTTGTATAAGAAATAAAAAATTCTATGATATCAGGTCACGTCTATAAATAAAATATGGGTACACCACAACGAATAAATATAACAATAAAATATATTTTGGTACATCGGTAAAAGTAGAATTAGGAAAACATATTGCCTTAATAAGTGTTTAAGAATCTGTAGAATATTTCTTAAATAGATATATTAATATCACTAATACATTTTGTTTTAAAAATAAATTATAATGTTCACCTCATTTTACAATCATTTTCAATTCTATAAAATTAGGTAAGAATTTTAACAAAAAACAAACTTATTTTCGTTTCTTACTTAAACTTCATTTTTTAAAAAAATACTCTCAGTAAATAATGGACGAGGGTGGAATGACGACCTTTGAACCGACGGGGCTTAAAGGTCAGGGAGCGGCTGTTCGCACGGTGAGGGGTGAACAATATGCCGCGAGAACAAAATGCGTTTTCCATCAACGGAAATATTTAATAAGAGCAGCATTGAGAGTTCCAACTCGATTAATTAATTATTTATTCGATAGTACATACAATAGTATAAGGCTATATTATACAATATTGCCCTCATGAATTCACATGTTGGGTGTTAGTGCTAGTATCATGGTGATCAAAATGGGTGGTTGTTAAAAACTAATTTTTTTTTAAAAATAATTTATTTATTATTATTTAGAACTGTATGAAAATATATACAAGTAAATTTGCTGTAGGTGACATAGTGACAGGATATGTGGAGAATCTACCCATTGATAGAACTCCCATAACATTTCTAGAGGAGAAGATATCGAGGCCATCTTCTTTTCAGACGCCTAGGAGGATTATTCGGTAATGAAGGAGAAGCCAGGTTAGAAACAAGTGGATTTGGGTGGTTGAGAAGTTTATCATGGAAGGAATGGTATCTGGTTCTGGCCAAATCGGCAACATATGGGACATTGAGGTTCTGATGGATGGCTAGATTTGTGAATAGTAAGGAGCATTAAGGATTTTGCACTACTTTAAGGCCTACTTTAAGTTGAGCTTTGGGGCTCCACTAAACCATCAAATTCCTCCCGAATCCGATCCTTACGGATTCGGGAGGGATTTGATGTTTTAGTGAAGCCCCAAAGCTCAACTCCGTATGTCCATATAGGCCTTAAAATAGTCATGTAGATCAGTCTTTTGTAGTGTCTTAATCAAGAAGATTAAGGAAAATCTTACATTATAAATAAATAGCTTATTTGTATTTTTCTTATAA
>NW_027115534.1:555758-564283 GCF_000696795.3 Halyomorpha halys
ACTGTAAGGATTGGATTCGGGAGGAATTTGATGGTTTAGTGGAGCCCCAAAGCTCAACTCCGTATGTCCAGATAGGCCTAAAATAGTCGTGTAGATCAGTCTTTTGTAATGGATTGGCAATTTAGACCGTTTATCTAGTAAATGTTGTAACAGTCGGAATCGACGAGCAGTTTCCTGTCTTTTCAGTCTTGTATGAGGATTCCATATCAGTCGTTTGTCGAGATGTAGTCCAAAGTAACGGATCTGTTCGACAGAAATAAGTGGGGTATTATTAAAGGATACTGTAGGGCAAGAGGTCATAGTTTTACGACGAAGGGTAAATATGATTTGGTGGGATTTATTGGAATTAATTTTAATCCTCCAATTTTGGGACCATTCTAAAAAATAAAATAAAACTTCAAAATTTTTCAACATTAAGTTAATGAACATTTAAACTAAAAAATCATTATTTACAACCATCTACAATTCGAAATTTAAAACTAATATTGTTCTGAGGGTGGTTCTAGGAAGGGCGGTCAAACGAAAGTAGAAAAACTATTTATTATACAACTGTTTATCAATATTGGTAATTAGATAGGTCAAAAAGTGATCTTTCAATAATATCGTTGTAAATTTTGTTATGTAAATAACTTAGTATCCATAACAAACAACTTTATAGAGATATCAATTTTTAGTGGGATTCATTCTTATTTTGTAATATTAATCAAGAAGATTAAGGAAAATCTTACATTATAAATAAATAGCTTATTTGTATTTTTCTTATAACAATTTTATTATTTCGGCTAATTATCAACATCCAATATTGTTATTATTTTTTTTTAAATACTAATTTATATATCTATCTATTGGACTTAAATTTTCATAAAACAAGAATCAATTATAACATAAAATAAAAAAGAATACTGAAGAGGATTTGTTAAAAATCTTAAAAAATTTATGTTGTTATAAAACAAAAATTCCCAACAACATAACTAATACCACACATTAAATCAATGTCATGGTTGACCATGAAAAAGATTTGTGGTAAAAGTTCTAATAATCGTCAAATAGTCAATAAGTTCTGCTGGAATCAACACCAGTTGTTCTGATAATTTCATTGTCACATTTCATAGTCCGACAAATTAGAATAAGTGTAGAGATTTTTCATCAATATGAAATAACTTGATGTATTATATAAGCATAATTCTGTTACTTAAAATTTCAATTTCATAAAAACTTTTTTCAAAAGTTCATAACTCAGATGGGTTTAAAGAAGTAAATAACGGTAATTTGTCATACTTAAAATCCAATGGATAGTGAATTTACTTATTCCATTTGGCTACAAGATCATTCTTATTTTTAATTACTATATTTACTCTGGTTAAATTTAGTTTATTTCTTGGATATATCAAAAGAAATTTTAAAAAATAAAATAGTAATTAAAAAAAATGTATATTATAAAATTCACATTTATTTAGTTATTAGCTTTAAAACAAAACGTATATAATAAATATAGTGATTTTTAAACTAGAGGCAGTTATGGTCATTTGATGAATAAAAATCAGTTATTGAGAATCATAGAAGTAAGAAAGTACTCATTCAAATATTTCTTCTTTAGTTTTCTTAGTGATTGATATATTTATTAGTTCTTCTGGTAAATGATCGAACAGATATGGTACCATTTAATTTTAAGTGTATTTACCAAATCTGTTGTTATGGGGTGGTTCGTAAATTTATTTTTTTTTTATAACATTTTTGAAATCTCTGTTTCCTTTTCTAAATTAATTACTATTCATAAATTTTTGAATAGTTTTGTAAAAGTGAAATAATTTTAGTTGTAAAATAGCTAAATAGCTAACAATAATTCTAATTGTCTTTAAAATTGGGGTTCGTCACATTTTTACCCCAAGCCATTGTAATTCCAACAAATAATCATTATTATACTGAATAAAAAATATTAAACAGGGATCAGCCAAATTAATGATTAAACCCATTCAGTCGGTTAACTAAAAGAACCTTGCTTAGCATTATCATTTCTTTACAATGGACTGGTAACCTAGTGATGACTAATTCACGATTTGAGGTCGGCGATAAAGAGAATATAAAGCGTGCTATAACTCAGGGGCTATCGCCAGGTCCCTTCTTGTACAATCTTTATCGGCCCACTGAAGGCAGAACTGAATCCAGGAGGGAACTTTACGGAGGAAATTTACTGATCTATGGCAGATTTAGGGAAGATTACTTCAAATCGACTGCTAGGGAAGTATTGATTCCGGTTTGGTATAAACTTTAAATAAGTCGAAAATGGAAACACTTAGCAATGTAAAAAAAAAAAAAAAATATTGGAAAGATTAAATTAAATACATTCTTTAATATATAGAAATGAAAGTATACTGACTAACTTGAATAAATTATCATGAATAAAATAAACAAGTAGACGAATAATATAAATGAAAAAAAGATTGTACAACTTCTAAAGTTAGTAATTTTATTTTATGTAATGTGCTGTTTTTTCTAGTTTGCATCTCTTTTTTTTTTTTTTTCTAATATAATTCTGCATCAAATTCTTTTAGCTTACAATACATTGTATCTAGTTTTTAATAAAGTCTATCACTCTAGCCCAAGTACTTAGACCTCCATAAAAATATATTTACTAGGCAAGACATAAAATTCATAAATGCACATAAAACATCATCTATTAGATGAAATAACATAATTTAGTACACACAGTTTTTAAAATTAATTTTTATGAACTATGTGCAGATAATCAACGCTACAGTTCATGTTTTAAGTTCAGTTAAACAATTAAAATTATTAAGCATACTTAATTTAATGTTGGAGGAGTTTATATTGCTTTTATTTTATTTTTTCCTTTCAAATTTTATTTACTGATAAATATTACAATCTGCCACAACGTTGTTGGGCAATAAGTAATAGTGATAACCGATTACATTCATACTAAAATAAAATAACATAAGAATAAAAGTACATAAATAAATGAAAAAAAAATAAAATCTCTCTCTAAATATGTATATACAAACAGAAGGATAAAGAAAATAATCATAATCAAACTATGTACATGAAAAAATAAAGCAATAAAATACTCACCAGTCGCATTTACACTCTAATGTACAATATTTACACTATCGACCTAAGGATCTCTGAGGCCGCTCACGTATGAGAGGTCAGACATTTGAGGTCCCAGCGCATCTCTCTCACCACGTCACTGGTAATAAGCCAGTGGGGGTTGAGCAAGTGCGCTAAAGCTGCAAAGACTACTTGAGTGGAGCATCTGGCCACTGCCAGAACTCCAATTGTCCAGTTTTATTTTATAATAAGTCTCTTGGCCACTGCCGTTTCAACCTTCGAGGTGGATTGTAGGGATGTGTGGAACTAGATAAGGATTGGACCAAAGTATTAGGATGATTAAAGAGATTTATATGGAATTTTAAACAAGAATTAATTCTTGTTCTCAAACGTTTGGATTTAGTCTCCAAAACAATTATTATTTATGCTTTCTTAAAAAGAAGTTTTAATACAATAAAAAAGTATGATATTCTTAAGTTAAAAGAAAAAATATATATAATAAATTGCATCCTTTCCAAATTATCCTTTGATTAAAATTAATTTTATCCATTATTACCAGATACTATTTTTTTGCCCTCTTTTGTTATTGATAGTTAAGTAATTTTTTTATTCCTTAGAGCTCTTCAGGGAAATTTTGTTGTACAGGTATCATGCCATAGGAAAGGATAAAACATAACTAATAATGATTTATATATATAAAGTGTTTGTGTTAAAGTAAATACGCTTGAACATTTTTTTATAATAGCCCATGATAAGATAATAGGCTGATAAATTATTACAAATATTTTTTTATAATACATACCATATATATTTATAGTAATAAAAAAACTAAATTAATATCCTTTATATTTGTGTGTTGGATAAAAGCCTTGTAGTTGTTTTCTACAATTATTATAATATAAATTTTGTTTAAGTATTGTACTAATTTTAAGTACAATGTTTAACAAGAAGATATAATTTAATAGAAGTAATAAAATTAATAACAAAAAAAATGGATTAAAACCTCTCAGGTCATGGAGCCCAAAAATAAGGTCAAAATATTTTTCACAATACAAAAATTATTAAAATAATTTAAAAATATATTGTTTTAAAACTGCTGACTTAATTCATTGTTCCGGGAAATAAACATGTTAGTTGAATTACTGTCAGATTTATTCATCTAGATCACTCAGGTAAGATGATATTAGAAATTTAATAAATTGAACAGATAAACCCATTAGATACTGTATCTGAGAATAGCTTGTTAGGCCGAAACTTTGCGAAACCTATAATAAATTGAGGAGAAGTATTAAAGGCCCTTCTTAACTTTATTTTAATTAAGAAAAAAATAAAAACTCAAACATAAAATGAAGAAGAAAAAACAAAGGAAGTTGAAGATTAAAATAAAAATAGAAAAACCTAACCTAAGAAACCTAAACCTGTGGCTTGATTATAAAAGGGGCAATGTAAATTTCTTCAAATTTTGAGTTTTTTTTATATCATAAGTTTTCAATGTGACCAATCTTCAACTCAACAAAGGCCTAGTTCTAATAAGAAATTAAAATAAGTTATATTTTAGATATTTAAATGTCAATTAAGATTTATTTGAAAGATTTACTAAATTGAAAACTTTGAAAAATATAAATACAAAATTTGATAAAATTGAATTCAGCCTTTTTAAAATCAAACTACAGAAATAAATAAAATCTATTTTTAAAACCCAAGGGTACTTGGTATTTTGCTATATTGCAAAATCTTATTTATTGTTGAAATCAATCTTGTTTTTGGTCCTTAAAATATATCAGAAAGTATTAATCCATATCCATAGTAAAAACTTTTGTAATAAGGCAAAAAAAAGAAGGGTAGTAAACAGATGCTACCTTGAGGCTTGACAATTCTTAAAACAGCCACCCCAACCACCCTCACCCGCCATACAAGGGGCAGCAACATATCCTCTTCACCAAAAAACCGCTGGAGGAACCTGTTGTCGCGGACAACCTGTTAAGTGAGCTGCCCTTCCAGTCCACATCTATTGGAAATCCGGAGCAAAAAATAACGAGAGGACGAGGGCGTCTAATGAGGGAAGGCCTGCCATGGAGACTCCCACGCACGATGACCAACGGCGGGGAAGGATGCCCTCTGACCTTCAAGCCGTTAGGGTGCCCGCAATTTAATTAAGGAAGGTAAATTTGAAAAAAAACAAAAAAATTGTTCAGCTTAAGAAGAAAGTCATTTAACCATTTTCCCCCTGCAAGTAAGGGACATCGTGGAATTGGTACAGAAAGACTTTGTCTGCATTGATCCATATTTTAATCGACTCGTTTAGTTTGTACTATGCAATCTACAGTACTAAACTACTACTATGCAATTAACTATAATAAAATATTACCACATATGTAAAATAACTAAATCCCTCGTAATAAAGAAGCTGTTCTAGAAGTGATTTTCTAGAGGATTTCTATCTCAGGAATTAAGAGTAAAGATAAGAACTTTAAATTTACTACTGAGTTTTAATGTGAGAAGAAATGGAATTATGTGAGTTTCAAAACAGCAATATCTTTAGCATTCAAGTTAAATAATGAATAATTTTCCTTATTATATATTATAATTATAGAAATAATTTAATAAAATATAGTAATTATTTCGTATAAACAAAATATTTCAGAGGCGTTTTTGAGAAACTATCAAAAAGTGTAAAATGCATGATATAAAGTGGAACTTTCGGTGAGTTAATTTTAATGAAATAATTCCTGTAAGATCCCAAGCAAATGCCTATCTTAAATACGAAATTAAGTCTGGTGTAACTTTCTGGTTCTAAAAAGGAAAGTGGCACCAGACTGCTCACACAAAATATAAAATCACACAGCAGTGGCGTAACGTAGTGGACGGCAAACTTTTATAATAAATAATAATTATATTATTTTTCAATAAAAATATAAATATTAACATTACAGTTATATTTTTATTTGGAAGTCAATTTGTGTTTTATATTCCATTCTTTAATAACTTAATTTTAATCTTAATCGCTAATAACTTCATGTTGTCGTATATAGAACACTTCGCTGTTCGCTGTCTGTACGAAATATTCCTTACCCACGTTAGGCCTCTGCCACACAGACACACAGACCATTTTACTAGCCAAGGTTAAGGACACAGAGAGGGTTAAATCTCCTATTTAAAATTTTTCACAATCTGTTTATTACGAATTTTTAATCTAATTAGTCGACTTAAATAAACCTTACAATTTATTTCATGTTAGTGTTTTTTTTCCAAATTCTGTTTCCAACTAAATATGGGAGGATCATGGAAATAAAGGATTCGTACGTAGTCCAGTAAAAGTACAAATAATTGAATAGGTTATTTCAGAAACGAATTAATAATAAAATAAGTGACACAAGAGTTTGTCAATGATTCAAAAATCAATCAAGTATGATTATTGTTTGTATTCCTTCTATTAAAAGAAATAGTTCATTAATATATAATTTAATTGTTTGTTTGAGACTGATTTGTATATCAACTATAATAAAAAATATCCTCTGTCAACAATACATTGATTGCTAAGGTTGTAATAGATAGTGTAAATTGAATGAAATTAGAATAAGTGATGGACAATAATAGATTAATAGACAAATATAACTTTTTTTACATTGTTAGTTGTGATATTATAAGTGAGAAACCCTGGAGAATGGCTGGAATGACCGAAAAGTAGGAGTTATTGAAAATAAACATGTTGAGACCGAATGGATATTTGTTTATTATAATAAACAAATAGTTTATTTTAAAAGATGAATCGTTTGAATTAAACTGTTACATTTTCTAAAATAAGATTTGATTTGTTGCAATGGAATATATTATCTGATAAAGAAAAAAAAATAGAGATCCAATGAAAAACAAAAATGAGCGAAATTCATACAAGGCTATTTATCTCTATGTGGTAGTTAGTCCTTGTCTATGCTACAGAATCATATTTTAACAGAATATTTTTTTAAAAAAACAACTAAAAGTAAGCAGATTAGGATATTTCGTTTATCACTCAACTAATCGTAGCCCTGTTTACCACCACACTAAACATCAGGCTCGATGGAAGACATCTGTAGCGCGAGGTGTGGAGTGCTACCCCAGGGATATAGAACCCCCTGTGGTGAGGGACCTCATTACAGCCTCTTTTAATTGATAGGCTTTGGACAACTGTTAGCTTCCATCACACTTCGTGGGGATCCCAAACAAAGCCCTTACGCAATTAGAGGGTTTGGGTACTCGGGGGAACACATGCGGTGATCTGTTGGCACATTTTGACGTGCATTATAAGTCACATGTGTTGACGTACATCAGTTCTAATAGAGTTAGATGAATGTCCTTTGAAGAACCGCAGAGTGGAATAGAAGCCACGAACAGTCTCATACGAACTAAACTGCTGAAAGGATAAATCACGCAGAACAGATATGACTTGGTTCCAGATATTGCAGATATGATTCAGAAACACAATATGCATGCCGTTTATAATCAGAAAGGAGGAAGTTTAAATTTTGAGTTTAAATATAAATCTTGGTTCATTCATTTAAAATATGTTTAGATTCTAGCGTCCTTATATCATAACAATATTTTGAGATATTGAAATTTTTTTTCATCAATAGCACAAAAGAAAATTCCATGAAAGAATAAGAGAAAACGAAACTAGAATGCTAATATTAGGGAAGACCGTAAAAATATTCCAAGTTAGAATTCCAAAATGTTCTACAGTAGGGATATTCATGATCTTCAGTTTAAAATGTTTAAATGAAAAAATCTGTGTTAAATGGAGAAATATTTCCTTCTTTTAGCATGTTAAAACGATATAACATTTAACATGACTGAGAGCATGTTAATAGGTCTTTTAAATGGAGAATGGCATGAAGCAACAGCGAAGCTCCATACTATTTTGTCTACTATCGTTTTGATAGGTAAATTGCACGTAATTAGTGTTGTTTTTATTGGGGACAATTTTAAACTCTAATAAAGTAATGAGGAAAAAAACTAGGAGAGGAAACAAGGGACAAGTGAGGTGGAGGAAAGATGATTAAGCTGTTGGAGATTTTGTTATCTTGTTGAATAAATTACAAGGTTACAACAAACGTTGCCCATAAAATCCGCTAGGAGCTCCTCTGCATTTAACATATAACATGAAATTTAAATTAGGCTACTAATAATCCTATACTTATAACATTTAGCATGTTAAACTATATTTAATCCAACACCACAATTACTCCTAGTGTTACTTACTACTTTTACCCCATTCCCTAAAATGGTCACTTTTTTTAAAATCTAATTTTGCAATACTAAACTCCGTAAATTCTTACCTCCTACATATTTTCTCATCATCCGTTCCTTTCTTACTAATAGATTATTCCAAGTAAACCACAATGGTTCCTATTCATCCCTCTATTTTCAATCCGCTGGTGTTCCTCAAGGTAGTATTCTCGGTCCCATCCTCTACACCGTCT
>NW_027115534.1:565078-570179 GCF_000696795.3 Halyomorpha halys
AAATACGTACATTTTTTCATAACAACTTAGGCATTACGTATAGTTATACTACATGGGTCATAAAACTCTACATAGTCATAATTGCATTATGAATAAACAGGAATTACAATTTTTCTTTAATTTTATATTAAACTATTATTATTATATTCTTAAGTATGAGAAAAGTATATTAAAGAATGATTAATTAATAATAATTAACATGGGAAATTAAACCAACGCATGCAATACGAACCAACTAATTTTTTTTTCCATACAACGGCATGTTTTTTTTTTCATTTCAAAACAAAAACGTAAGGCTCTTTATATCTAATAGATATAGATGGTAGAGATAGAGGTCAAAAACAAATGAACCCCAAATCAAATACAATATAATTTTTAATAGATATAGATGATAGAGATAGAGATAGAGGTCAAAATCAAATAAACCCCAAATCAAACAATATAATTTTTGATAGATATAAATGACAGAGATAGACGTCACAGGTCAATAGAGGAACCCTGGGCCTAGAGTTTTGTTAGCGAAATAAAAATTCTTGAAATATTTCAGATAATTGTTATTACATGAATGTCAATAAGTTCATATATCATTGTTATTCATATATAACTAAACTGAATCATTGTATAAAGTATTCCAGAAAACGGACGGTACACATGTTCAGACATTCCTCACAAAAGGCTCGTCAGGTCCATTTACTGTCGAATCACGACAAAACTAGCTAATTTTATTTGCCTACGAAATCAAGCTATCTGCCGTTTTGGGGGGGCTAGAAGGAGAGGGGTAGAGATCCCAATCCGCCCCCCCGTGGCCTTAGGGTCAGGGGATTGGAACGCCGGGCCTCTGGGAACCGTTTCTTGTCAATCAGTGCATGAGAACTCGCACACCCACAGCTTCTCAAGTAAGAATCAGGTAGTCCTTTCGCTTGCGTAAACTGTCCACCATTTGTCGATATCAAAGGTATTTTCGAAAATATATATTGAAACTATATAACTTCGTGTATATGCGTGGAAAAACAAAACAAAAATCAAGCGTCATAAAATGAAAAATAAGTTCGAAATTACTATCGCTATAATGTTACTTACTCTAATGCTAATATTGAAATTCTAAATAATAATGCTGCCATATACATTATGATTAAACTAGTTATGCTAAAAATAGTTATAATATTGATATTTTAAAACTTTAAATAATGCTTATTAAAACTAAATAATATATATTTTCATTTAAATAATTTGTATAGATCAACTCATATAAGCTTCTTCTGTAAAATAATTTATTTATTCTTCGTTGTACTTTGCTGTTTAAGGGACCGCAAATTATAAAATTAATTACGTTAAAGTCACATAGTAAAATCCATTCCTCGGTAGATATTTCTGGCTCATCTACTTAGCTCAAAGTATTAGTTTAGTTCATATATACGTGAAACATCATTCCGACAGAAACAACATTACAAATTCATAAAAACGAATCTGAAATACTGAAATTGTGGTTTTCAGAAACAAATTTAGACATATTGTATAGTAGCATAAAAATAGAGGCTTTTCTGAGAACATTGTATTTCCTTACAAAATCTAAATCTTTAGACAAAGTTAAATGTAAACTAGAAATTGTAGAAGGATGATCAGGGTGGTGGTAAAAAAAAAATATACAAAATAATATAAAAAACTATTGATCAGTGACGTTAGTTACTAATACAGAGCTTATCGCTTTTTATATCATCTAATATATATGAGTATAAGTCAACTAATAATCTTTCAATACAAAAACTAGACACCTCTAAAAATGCACATTCATTGTTGTTGCTGTAAGTCAAAGATATTATGTTTTTTATTTTTATGTCACGGTTTTAATTTATTTTATTGGTTCACAAAACTATTTCAATGATTCGAAATTATTTTATATTCAAATAGTAACCACGGAAGAAATAAACATTATTTGTTGCATACTCATGTAACGCACAATAATTCAACTTTTTTTTTCTCTTAATAAATATGTACACAAGAGATAGTTAAAGCAAGTTCCCCAAAGTCCCGTTTTGATATTCCTTCAAAAAGACCAAAAATTTCTATAGTACTTGTAATAAAAAAATGTATAGATGACTTACATGTTTCAACGAATGAACGTGTTTTAACATTTTCATGATAAAATAAGTCAAAGTTTCCCAAGAGGTTGTTTGATAATTCCTGGGGTTCTAGAAATCGATGGAAGACGAATAGAGTAGCAAGTTTAAGACAATAGAAATAGCCGAAATAGGCTTTATCTTTACACATTGCTGAACATTTTGAAATTATCACTACTCATTTCATCACATTACAGTGATAATTCTTTTAATCTAGCATGGTTAAATGAGGGAAGGGAAAATTCTTTCGTTTAAAATTTATCTAGATAATCGTGTTGTATTTTTTCTAGCTTTGGACATGTAAAAATTGAGTACCCTTAGTTGAGTAAAAATCTGGCAGTCGAGCGTGATTCTGACCAAATTACTTACTTGCACAACCGTTCGTATAGTAACAGTACTTCCTTACAAAGTAATGCACCCTTAACCCTTCATGGATTGTAGCGGTACAGATTTTAATGGATATATAGATATACTTATCCAGTGTTAAATACTTTTTTAATGAAACCTCTCAGAATGACCTAAAGATGAGGACAGTTAGACTGGTACGACTCAGTCGTGCCACCTATCGACTAGTGGAGCAACTACTTGGGTCCTTAGTAGGATAAGAGGTCTCAACGTAATGAATGGCTTGACCAATTTAGTGATAATTTCCTTATTGGGTTTAAATTATAAGTTGTTTGACTTTTAAAAAAAAATTTTTATCTATTTAAAGTCAGTTCCACGGTCACCGGCATCAGTGTCAATGTGGTTGTTAAATAAAAGCACATAAGTCATTATAGCTTAATAGTACTTAGCTATTATGGTAGATAAGTATGTGATTATCTATATTGAAATTTTTGAGAATAGCTCTCATTATAATTATTTCATAAAAAAATACAATTTGTCATTTCAAAATAAAATTTATGGGAAAAGCCATGTTTGAGACATGCGCGCAAAGAAAAATACTTTTGTGCATAATGAAGGGAAAGTAGAAGATGGAATTTAATGAAATTAATATCAAATCATGAACACACTAATCCGCAGCTTCTCATAAATTTTGTCCAAATCCGACAAGCTGTTTTCGACATAGTAGTGAAAAATACATTTATACAAACTTATGCTAAAGTAGAGGATGGAATTTAATGAAACCAATATGGGATCAACCAGATACCAACCACCAAAGAATAAATTACTTTTCATAAAATAAACAAATACGTGAAGAAATTAAGAATCTGTCAATCCTGTGATGAAAACCTATCGACGAGCTGAATGTTTCTTATGAAGCTTGACAAATAAAATTTAATTAAATCACTTAGAGAGTTCTTGACCTCTCCAAATTATGAAATTAAACATAAAAAATTATATGAAATAAATCTCTTTCTACCAGTAAAATAATAGAACAAAACGAGGTTTTCTGGTTTCAAGGTATTTCAAGGTTTTCAAAATATTTACTAGATACGTAAAAATTATATTTTCCCTGAGAACCACCCATTACAAATTTTGTAATAAATTGTAAATTCGGAGCGTTAATCAAGTAAACGATGAAGTAATCGGAAGACTGGTCATGTGTATTTGAAAGTTATGGATATTGAAAATATAAAGATGTGATTTCATTAAGCCCAACTAATTACTGCAGGACAGAGTACGGATTACATAAAGTAGTAAGAAAAATGGTGTAAAAAAATTCAAAAATATGAATGTACATAACTATTTTTTCGTTTATATATTTCTTTTGGAACTTTAACAGTTTGAAGTTTTCAAAAATTAATATTAGGAATTACATTATCCGATAACAAAACAATTAACATTTCTACTTTCTATTTATACAGTGCTTACAATAACTTGCCTATAGATCGGGAAGTTAAAATGCCTTTTACACATGTGCACTTTTATATGAAAACAAAACTTTTATTACCTCCTGAGTTTTTTCAAAAAGTAACTTTTTTATTTTTATTTTTTTAACGCCAAATCGGATTACTGGTGTGTTCGGATCACTGAAATTAGACTGTATAAATATATACCATAAATCGAGTTGGTATAGAGACATACCATAAACCTAACCTACAGGATGTAGTCTATACCTTACCCTAATAGTACAAGAGCCCAAGAGCAGAGAAAAGGCAGTTATCTCACCCCAACTTTTAATTACTTTAATGAAAACTATGTATAATTACTAGTCAAAATTGATGAGTCTGCCAAGTATAGGTAGGGGGAATAAAAAATGGCGGCTGTTTCAAAGCGATAAAAAAACTAATTTTGCATTCCAAGCTCAATATCATAAAAAGTAGGAACAACATAAGAAAACCTAAGAGAATGTCATTTAAAGAAGAGTAAATTTGCTAAAATATGAGCCCTAATAGAATTATTTACGTTAAATAGTTTTTGAGATATAGCTTTTTAAAAAAAGCAACATTTCATAAAAATGTTGTATGGGACGTACTGAAAGATCAGTAGTTAGTGAATTTATTTTGAAAAATCTATATCTCAAAAACCATTTGACGTACAGATGTCTATTAGCACTCAAATTATAGCTATTTTAATGAGATATAAAGTAGTTTATGATGTTTATCTTTGTAGGAGTAGTGACTTTCATGAAATTTTCTATGATAAATTGATTTATAGTTGTTCGGACAAATTTTCGTTTGCCAAATTTATATTTATATGTGAATATCATAAAAACTACTACCCCTACGAAGATAAGAGTCATAAATTACTTTATATAAGTTAAATTTCCCTTATTTTGATTGTTGGCAGACATATGTGCGTCTTATGGATCTAGAGATATATTTTTTCAAAAATCCAACATTTTATAAGAACAACTAGAAATTAGCATTTTGTGAGTTTATTTTGTCAAATATTATAAAAACTACTACTCCTACAAAAATAAATATTATTAACTATTTTGTAGTCAATTTAACTAGCTTTAATTTGAGCGCTGGCAAACATCAGGACGTCCAATAGTTTCAGAAATAAAGTTTTTCATAAATCAAATATATTGTCAGAAC
>NW_027115534.1:571449-584621 GCF_000696795.3 Halyomorpha halys
TTTTTTCTTCCCGGCTCTAGTACTATAAGGAGCCGTCACCGCAAGACCGTATCGACCGCAGGGCTGGTGACATACTCCATCAGCACTAAACTCCGCTAGTAGGTCTTTTCACAGACGACATCGAGGGAACCTTGGAAGGAAAATAAAGAGGAAATGAAGGAGAGGAAGGTGTGTGCGGGGCGACAAGAGAGCAATCAGGTCCCGGCTACAGGCAGCTAATTCCCTGGAGTTGGGGGCTATATTAGACAGCACACCTCGCTCTAATCTTAATTATATTTCAAATTGGAAAGTCCTCTCCCACCCTCCCCGTCATATAAAGTGTCACCGATGAAAGGCAACACATCTCGTCCGCCCTCGCTCCCGGTTTTCTCGAAAAATATTCCCTTCACAAAATATCACTTTTTTTTTCTTCTCTTTATATATTTATTTTTAACGGCATAAATTGCTTTTCCTTTATACTCTCTGCGTCCCATATAGAAGGAGAAAAGAGAAAAGGAAAAAAAAATTAGAAAACCCGATTTTCTATTTTGCGATATTCATAAATGTATAACTAAGCATACACCAATAACAAATATATGAGAAATAGCCAATAAAAAAAAAACATCAAACCCAATTTATCATTTGGCAACTCCACTAACACAACGGAGATCTTTCATAAAAAACAAGTTAATTAAGAGAACCTAAAATGAGTGACGCAATGACAAACAAGGCCAAGTCTATAATCTCCTATTTGAGAATAAAGTAAAAAAGTAATATTAGCCTTTGAACAATCAGGTTTTTCTCTTCAAAAACCTATAAGTTAAAATATAGTAAAGGGTGTTTTACCATCGCAAGGAATAAAGAAGTTGCTGTTTTGAAACGAGTAAAGATTAATGTGAACCTAACTTGCAACCAAGTTGACAAGCGCGGATAGCAGAAACTTTTATGTAGAGTAACTCTGAAATATTTTGCTAAGTGATACAGTGTTATTCATACAATGTTGTCAATGATTAGAGGAAATTCACAACACTAGAAATAATGATTTACAAAAACAGATTAACTAAATGACTACATAATATATATTTTGTACATAAGATACCGATAAATCTTACACCGCTATTTTTGAAATAGTATTTTAAATGAAAAAAATTTGTGAGGAGGAATTATTGACTGAAAGGTTTTTGATTGTAAATCCCATTAGTTTGTACTTGGTACTTGTACAATGTCGAATTGTTCGTTTGTACTTTTCAACTACTATAATCTCACAATTAATCATCATCGTCATGAAACAAAAATTATGAATTTATACTATCAGCTTTCATTATGAAACGGGTCCCAGTTAGTTTCATCCTCTATTAAATATTAAAACTCATTCATAAAATAAAGATAGCTGTTGAAGTGCAAGACTTCTTTTTACTACTTCCAATCACAGCACAGGGTATCCTCTTTCCTATAGCTTTCATTCGGTGTTTACTGTTAAGCTGTTATAGTAAAATAATTTGTGAAAGATTAAATTAATACGTAGATGAAATAATAACAGTTTGGTTTGTTTGATTTTGACTTCATTTTTAAGTTAGGTTCAAAATAGCATCGACGACTTTATGATGGTTTCAACCCCAAACTCCTTTGCCCTAGAAGCTCTACAGATTAGCAAATTCAGGAAGTTGTTTACAACAAAACCTAAAAGCTGGTACCAGGGACTTTTAAAGTTCAAGCAATTAAACTAAAAGAGCTCCGAGAACTTTTAGGAAATCACAATGGAGTCAGTTGTGGAAAGAAACTACGTAAAGACATAATTGAAAAAAATATGGAGTTAAATAATGACCCTGAACCATAAGAAAACGAAGAAAAGGATTTGTGAAAATGTAATTAATTAAATACTTAAAAAATACTACACACATAATAGTAAAATAGATCGCAAGAGATTTTTAAACATTAATGTTTGCATTGTTGATTACAGATGTTTACATCTGCTAAACCTAGTGTGGAAGCAAAAGAAGACACCAAGGGATTGGAAAGTACCCATCATCGTCCCTAGGTTTAGGAAGGGTGATAACAGAGATTGTAACAACCACCGAGGCATATTTCTATTAAGCGTGCCAAGTAAGATTTACTCTAAGATTTTAGAAAAGAGAATACGAAGAATCGAAAGATTATTTGAAGAAGAAGAATACGGCTTTTGGGAAATTGGTAGCACCCAGGACCTCATCTTTACCATGAGACAGGTTTTCAAAAAAACATTGGAAAAGGAGAAGGAGATCTCGGTGCGTTTTGTTGACCTTGCAAAAGCCTTAGATCGGGTGAGAAAGCCTGATATCTTGGAAGCCTTGAGAGAAAAAAAGATGGGCCATGTTCTGGCAGTTGAGAGTCTCTACAGGAAAACAAGAAATGTAGTTGTAAGAAGATTAAGAAATGTATAAATTTGCCAACTGCACTTCACAGGAAATAGAAACCATAATCAGAATCTGGCAAGGTTGCACTCTCAGTCCACTTTTGCTTATTCTAATAATGGACTCAGCAATTCGAAGGGCTAAAGAAAAAATTCCAAAATTCCACCTGGGATATGCCAATCTAAGACCGTTGAGCATCTCATTACTTGCATTCACCGATGACGACATTATTTTCTCGGACACTGACAGGAATCTGCAGCACAATATTAATATATTAAAAGAAGAACTGGGGAAGATTAATATGGTTATCAACCCTGGAAAACCAAAGTAATGAGAGATGGGAAGGAGTCTAGGGGGAATATGCGCGTTATCAGAGTCGGAGAAAAAATCCTGGAACAAGTAGAAAACTTCAAATACCTGGGCGCCCACCTTAATGAAAATGGATATATCGATTCAGAGGTGACTGAGCGAATCGCTGCTGCGAGCGGGGTGTTTGAAGCAGTTAAGAGAGCTTTTCTAAACAGGCGAGAGGTGGAAAAGAAAACATAAGATTTCAGATCGACATTTCTTCCCATTTTGACATATTCTTCAGAATCATGGACGCTGACGAAGAAGCATCAATCAAGGATAAAAGCGTCAGAAATGAGATTCCTCCGAAAGATTGAGGGAAAACAAGAAGAGAAGTTGCGTACTCTGGCAACACTACCATCAAATCGAACCTCAATATTAAGACGGCCAACGATGTTATTGAAGAGAATCGATTGAGATGGCTGGGACATCTTCTGCGAATGGAACCAAAGAGGATCCATTTTGCTAGCATATTTTTTTTGCAGTCACTAACTTGTAAATGATAATTCACTATGGGGAAGTATTACCGTCGTGACTAATAAAGAAGCAGCTGCTTGGAAAAAAGTAAGGATTGACGTGAGCCCAACGTACGGTGATAAGTTGATAAGCGCAAACCACATAATATTCTTCGTATATTAAACCTGAAACATTTGTAATGAAAGGTTCTGGTGTCCCTTACTAGATATTTTAATAATTAATAGCATTTTGTTTCCCCCTATCCCAATAATTTGAAAACAAAACAGTTCGGAAATCTGAGATTTGATAACTACGTTAAAGATTCTCAGGCTTTGATATTAAGAACCGAAAAAAAATATTGTAATTTTTGTATCCAGTTTTCCACAAATTAAATTGTAAAAGGTACTTAAACTGTTCAATAGAGTTTCTTTAATTATAACAGTATCACGGCTCGATTACATCTGTTCCAGAGACCCTTCTCCTCCAGATATGTTAACCAAGGAACCGAATTGGAAATCAGTTCAACAAAAGTTAAGAGATCATTCCTCTTTCTAGTAACATTGGTACAATAAGGTAATATGTTTCAAATTGTGCTATGTTAATTTCGTAGCATAAATATCACTTAGTCATTTTGTAAATAAATCTGAAAAAAGGATTGAGGACCACCCTCTTTGTACTTGTAAAAATCAAAACTTTATTAGTTATTAACTGAAGTGCAGGTAATTATTGACTGAAAGATAGTTATTAATTGTAGATCTCATCCTTCACTAAAATAAATCTAAATGTGTATAATAAAGTCAAAGACTTCTTTATTTTAAAGTCTTGATTAAAGATTGCAAAAGTATTAGAACTAGGACCTAGGAAAGGTTAAGAGCGCGACATAGAAGAAAAGAGACCGAGTAAAGTGAGACATCAAACAGAGCATTCCCTAAGAAGGAGGATTTACTAGGTTAAGGAGTGAATGATTTCTTTAGAAGGGACTACAAAGAGCGGGCTACAGCACGCGCCGTATTGTACCATACAAATTCTGTAATCTGCTCCTCTTTTAAAAAAGTCTGAATGCCCTCTCCCATTGACTCCTCTTGCTATTGTCATCTATCTCATTGACGCTATGTTTACATTTAACAACACATCTATCTTTATCCTCGATAACCGATGGCTAATTTGTCCTCTGATAAACAACAGTATCTTGAGTCTGGAGCCGTCTGGCGGGCAGCGTGAAAGGCCACATTCTTTGGCCATAGCGCCTAGAATATAGAACATTTAAGGAAAACATTTCTCAATGGTTTGATACATATTTTATAATCTTACTTTAGCATATTTATGTTCAATTATTTTTTTCATAAATTTATTGAAATTCAGAGTGTCAGCGAATTGATAAGAATTCTAACACGAGGAATAAGCTTCGAAAATGTACAAAGCAGTCTGCCCAAAACGTCATCTAATTAATTAATAAAATTTGGATTTTGAAGATTTTTTGTATTTTACCAGAAATTAATATATAGAATTTATTGAGAATTGTTTATTTGGAATTTAACTTCCTTACATTCACCAATATAGGGCAGAAAAGACACGTTATCCTACAGGTTTATAAATAAAATATTTTTAGAGCGAGAAATTAGAGATTTATTTATCTTTTTTGTTTTTTTAACCCCTCTGAAACAGAAATAGACAAAACTAAGTAAATGCATTATGTGAAGGAGAAACATAATTCCAATTGAAAAGGTAGTACTTTTTCTATCCTGGGTACTTGAAGGTCTTAGTGAAATACTTATCTGTGTATTTGAATACTTATATTGCATTTGAACTCTGACTAAAGTATCTGAAGGTGAGGGGCCTCCGCGAGAAAAAGATTTCCAAGGATCCTCCATTAAATAAATGTTAACCAACCCAGCCCGCATCTGAACCGGCATCCCATCAGGCACGAGAGCTATGTTTATGGTTCCACACATTTGGCCATCCGAGAATTCATTCAATTTTATTCATTAATTAGTTTTATAAATATTTTCATTCTATACTCATGCTTTAGCTCCACCTACTTTGAAATTTTTTTATTTAACATTAATGACCTGCAATGTTGAAAAAAATAAATAAATAAATATTTTAAGTTATTTTTAATTGTTGTTTTCTTGACCGCAACAACATAATTCCAATTCCTATCCTCCTATAATAATAATAAAATAACAATATTAGATAAATTTATAGATTAGTTCAAATATTTTTATTCCCTCAATCGATACTACCTCAATTGAGATCCATTAAGAGAGTTTTCTTTCCATTAATGATTTTAAGAGGCGACCAATGGAAACAATATTACTTTTTAAATTTCACAAATATTCATAACTTGTTCAATATTTCGGGTAGATCCTTTTTACTACAGTTATTACACCGCTTGTAACTTTAACTTGTAATTTTAATAGTGAACCCAAGTAATCAATTCAGAAAAAAACTGTAACCCTCGAGCCACCTTAAAATTTGACCAAAACATAGGAAACTTCTAATAGACTTTTATCATCAATATTCATTCATTTTTTTTTTCATAATAATATTTTCTATTGCAATATTAAAAATAAGTAAATCTATACCACTATGGCCCATGAAAGGTCAGGGCTGCAGTATTAGTATTGCAGCAGTAAGGTAGTGCTTTTATTAGCCAACGGTTTTGCAAGGAGGTGGCTAGAATCAGGTTCGACGCCAAATTTTTCCTGAGTTAAGTGTACCCACTTTATGAGGCTAGGTAGACCCCACAGCTCACTCGGACCCAAAGGGTTGACTAACAGCTACAATAAGAGAACAAATAATTATCTGTTACTCCTGGATTGGGACCCGGCAGTTTGGAGTTGGAGAGCCCTCCATTATAATATTATTTATATAAATTTTTTCCATCCATAACCTATAATAATATATTTAGAAGTAACAATAGTGTATTTTCATGTTATGCCTTTGTGGAAAATACACTATTTTAAAAATAGTTAAATCTCTTTTTAGTTGTCTTCTTGACCAGAACCTGCACTTCCTTCTTCATACATTTTAAGTTTTAAATAACTTAGTTTTTTTTTTGTTTTTTTTATCGAAAATTGTCTCATATTGTTTTATCATTACAATATACTCTCATATGATTATTATCATTTATCATAACAATATTTATAAATAGTTCACAAAGTATAACACTACTTAAATTAGGTACTATCTTCGAACGATTGCAAAGGTCAAGATTTATAGTTTATAGTTTAAAAAAAAATAGTTATTTTTTAATATTTTACTCATTATAAACTTTTCAAATCAGATTTGACTATAGTCTATCCACTTTTTTTTTAACCTATACTTCATTAAATTCAATTTTTATTGAAATTACTGATTTCAATATATTTCGAAATTACAGATTGGCGCACTGTGTTGCGTGAAAAAAAAAATTGAAGGTGCAATAGCATTCCCTATGTCGAAAAGTGAAATCATTGATGATTTGAGCAAAGTGTGGATCCTTTCCATAGATTGAGAACAGCCATCTGGTTGGAGAATATCCACCATATTCCTTCTTATACCAAGCCAGGGAAAGACACGACATCCATTTGTCATCTTTCGAAAGTTCCATTATTTTCCCATCTACTCCTTGTGAACTTTATCATAACGCAATTTCCTACCGACCCAGTGAAAGTCCTCCCTGCCAACGGAAATCGTTAATACTTTCAAATTTGTCATCACGGTTTCACGATCCATCGCAGGTCTGCAGACGACCCATAACAGTAAGGTATGAATATCATTAAAAAAAAATAATAAATACAAATGGAAAATGACATACTGTAATCGATGCGTGTGACTCACGCCACATGGAATTCTTGAAAAAAATCTTATTGTTCTTACCGTATATAACATTTAATTTCAATAATCACTTTTTAAACTTAATTAAGATATTAGATTATGCATAGTTTAATAACTGTGTGCAGCAATTAAGCGTACATTAAACAAAACCGAATGTAATTAACAAAGGAAGATGGTCCAGGTAGCAGTCAAAAAAGATATGAAAGATACAAAAATAAAAAGATCAAGAAAGATAAAAAATAGCAGAAAAACTATTTATTAGTAACCTAAGTAGAAACATTTAGCACGTAACATTTAACATGTAATTTTTAGTAAACAGGTTACTCAAGGGGATACCCAGGATCAAAACAAGGAGGTGGAGGGGCAAGCTATGGTCGTTCAGGTTATGACATTTCTGCATGGAAATGAAATCAAAATTTTAAGAATATTATATGTAATTATAGCAGTGATTTATTAGTTATTACAACTACTTACTTGAAATTAATTATATTTTTAAATTAATAATTTTTTTCATTCAGGGGGTGGAAGGAAGAGTAGACAGCATCCTCTCTCTGGATACACCCATGAGATTACTAATAAATGGTTTCTGCTTTTTTCGTACCTTCTCTGACCTCCCAGACAATCTTCCTACAAAAAATGTTTTGTTTACTAGCTAGACGAGAGCCTTGATGAAGCTCTGCTAAAAGGGGCGAAACGTAGATATATCATAAATAGTTATTTTTTATTTTTACAAACTTTTTTTTTACCATCGCCCGGAACGTCTTCCATTATTAAAAATCGAAATGAATTAATAAACATGTTATTAAATCAGTCTCCATCATTTCCGAAAAACTCAGCTAATTTGGAAGTATAAATCGATAAAAGATAGACTTTGGGCTCACTTAGATACGCATTTGTTTTTAATTATACTTATTTTTCTTCATACTACAAAAATGTATTGTATAATCACAATTTTATTTTTATTTTTAAATCACTATTTCTTAGAGTTCTACTACTGGGTAGTATCTCTACATGCTTTATCATATCATTATGATCTTACTTCAAATTTGCTTGATGTATTTTTTTATACAGTTGCAAATGTCCAATAAATAAATAAATCACTATTTCGTCTTTGGTTACTTGTTCTAAATGATCAATAAGCTCACTATTAATTTTCTATATTACCAATTCTATCCACTCTATTTTGACATGAAGATCTATTTATAAGATTGAAAAAAGGAAGTGATATATTCCAATTGTGGGAAGCTAGGTGGCTCAGTGGTAAGGCACTGTGCTACTAACTCCTAGGACCTGGCTTCTAATCCAGCTCCATCAGTTCAACAGGTTTTTAAAATCACACCAATCCGACAATAACAGACAGATTATCGGTACTTCGTACAATATACAAAAATATGGAGACAAAACTGAGTATATTAATGGCAAACAAACGGTGCAGCAATATCAAGGATGACACAACAATATATAAGGATAAATGGGATTGTCAGTGGGGCCATTTAGTGAGGTTATTAAAGGCACTTTGGCGGCGTGTGTTGGCAGCACAGGAGGGAGGAAATCAAATAGAGGTCAGTGATTAGAGGTCACGTGACTTCCGGTAGGAGCGGTTCCCATGGCGACGTCGACAACAATGGCAGCCGACCAAATCAAATTATCCAATTGCCACCTACTGACCATACACTCACTGTCTCCTCTCCCTATATAATATCTTATATCGTATATTTATAGTGCGCTGCATTATATCAAACTCATATGTCACGGGTACTTTTCAACCTAAGGGGAATAATACAAAAACTAAATTTTGCATAATACTGAATTATAATGTATTTTTTATGCCATACAAAAGTACATGGTTTGGTTCTAAGGATGAGTCAATACAACAATTATATAGAGGCGCGACGTTTCAATAGCCTAACCTATTCAGTTTGGCACAAACTTTGTATCAGTATAATGATACAGCTGTGTAAATGTAAACACGGTAATAGACAATTTTCATGGCTATGTAAACAATTAAACCTCGAAACGTAGTTGCTTTATCACATATCTTTAACAATCAAGACAAAATTTACCAATATATATATAAAAAAAATGTATTTAAAATATCTTTTTAATGTAATTTATTACGTATGTAATGGACATAAAGTCATAGGTAATTTTAAAGCATTAAAAGCTCTAAAATAGAACTGACGAAATAAAAGAAGAATCCGCTGTAGGGAGTAAAAAAAAGACATGTAGAACAAGATTACCAAAATCTCAGACACGAACATATCTGACAATATTTGAATGAAATTTGGCACTGTAGTCACTAATCTTGAATGATCTATTTGTAGTTGATCCTATATCTAATTTTAAGAGAGGGCGGTGCGGTGAATGGAGTGAATAGCAAGTGAAACATATTATTTGTGCCAACGTTTCGGCCCATATTTCTGGCTTTCGCCAGGGCTACAAAAAAATGGAAGTATAAATACAATAAAAGTAAGATAAAAGCCATACCAGAACTAAAAATAAATAAATAAAGATAACAACAGATAATGCGGAATGATAACAAAGAGTGTAGCAAATATGAAAGAAAAGCATGAACATCAAATTAGTCCATATATGTAAGTAATGAAAAAATAACATTAAAACCATGGGTAAAGTGAGAAAGAAAACAACGTAAATATATATGTATTATTTTCGTTAAATGACACAAAAGTAAGTTATCTTACAATATGATATTTTAGCATATTATTTTATAATAATGTCCTATTTTATTACAGTGTTTTTTTTTTCTATTTTGTTATTTTATTTCCAATTTCTTCCATATTTTTTATACAGTGGGTCACCATTTTATATTACATTTTGTTATTATAGGTTTTTCTTTTTACACTGTTTTATTTTTTTTTTTTTGTCAACTTACTTGAACTTAGTCCTGTAGAAGGTCTGAAATTTGGACCGAAACAGAAGTTTCATTTATTAGTGTTTTTCACTATGACCGCACCTCTGAACCATCTTCTCAGGGATTTTTAATATATTACGATTTTAAATCATTTTCTTAGGTCAACGTTGCTGCCCAAGTTACCATTATTAGGTTGGTAAAACAGTGTACCGTTGAAATCCCTAAAAAAGAAAAAAATCTGAACAATGTTTAGAAAAAAATCACAATAATTTATCAATCAATGCTATATTTATTGTTTAATAAATCATGAAACATCAATTTTAAATTATGTTTTTCTCATGTCTGACATTTCAACGTGCACAGATTTAAAAAAAAATGCCAAAAGCTAGTTTTTAAAAACATTCACCTTTAAGTTAGAACCATCTCACGACCGCGCTTACAAGAAAAAATTAAAAAAAAAACACATCAAGATTGATATTTGTGTTAGTTTCTCCAAAACAAACGATTTCAGACTTCATTCTAGAATGGAACAGAAAGAAAAAAAATTTAATTTTTATATGTATGAAAATCCATTTCATTACTCTACTAAAAAAATAATATGGGCGAAATTGAAAAACGATAGCTGCGTTAAAATTTTATATTTAGTTTATAGACCAAGTAACCTTTTTAAAACATTAATTTAAAAATTGTCAGAGGAAAAATATTAATAATTTAATGTTTAAAAGAGGCATAAAACATTTTTATACATCCCCTTTGTTAGTACCCTGGTCTCGTTAGATAATCAAAAATTAAAACACAAACATAATTGTTATGTTTTATAAAGCCAAACCAGCTTTCAGAAATGAAATACTCATTACTTTAATGTTTTACAATATGCGGTACATATTTTGGACTGCATTATTTTTTTCTTTAATAAAATCTGCAATAATGCTCTATTTTTTTAGTGACAATAACAACTATCCGAAAATTAATACAGTTAGATGATAAATAAAACCCTAGAGAAAATAAACCCGGAATCTAGATTTGGTGCAAGTACTAGTACCGACCCTGGTTATGTATCAGCCGTCACGGGGCGCTTGCATTATTTATAAGTTGTTGCCTCGGTCCCGGAACACACATTTTGGGGTCGTTAGTGTCCCCCTGCTCTCTCCAACCTCCATTTATTTCCGCTATATCTTGTCTTTTTTTTTTTTTTGGGACTCTTCCAGATCCTGGCATTAATCGAGAGATTGTAGAATTGTGTCGAGTGAAGGTCTTTACGATGCATTTGTTCTTATAGATTCACCATTTCATTAAGTTCCAACACAAAAAACGTTTCGTAACTATATTTTCAAACCCTAATGTAAACAATAATGTTAAGACAAAGATTTAAACGGTCTCGGATTTATAGTTTGGATTTATATAGTTTATAGTTAGTAGGATATCTACATCATCCTTCTTTAATGAAAAATAAATACCATTTGTTAAAAAATATAAATACAGTAAATGAATTAATAAGAAAAAGAAGAAAATCAAATAATAGTTAACTAATGTGACATTATGACATAAACCGTTAAATCATTCAACCAATAATTCGCCGATTCAGCAATCATCATAATGAAAAATATCAAAAAACATGTAACAAATGTAGACCAGGTAACACATCTCATTTCAACAGCCCAAAAAGACATGCCAATATAGATACAGTATAACCCTAAAACAGCTCAACATACCGAAACTAAAATATAATAATAATGCGATGAATAGTAATGTACTAATAACAATTATAGCAATATAAATAAATAATATAAGTCCCTCCCAAAAAAAAATTAAGAATTTTTTTTCAAAACCCCCAAAAACTGAAATCAAGTAAAAGTCATCTATCGAGTTTATTAATATATTGCCTTCATTGTCATCGCTATTTTAATAATCTGAGCTAGCACCCATCATATTAGGAACTTTATGGTATTATACATACAGCTATGTTAAAAATCTTTATATTTCGAGCAATTCATATGGTATGAGCAGTAAATGGAATAAAGCCAAATTTTCTCCAATCAACTGAATATCACTCCAAATGAAACAAAAAGGACCATAGATAGCAATACAAATTGTCGACATATCGATCTTAGTTTCGGGTGGGTTCTTGATGTTCAGTTATGACAGATCAAACACACCCTATTAGAGAAAAGCAAACCACAACCCCCGCGGTTTAGGTGGATCACCTAACTGAAAGGTACATAGAATACATAAAAAATAAATAGGGCAAGATATATAAATTGTATTTAAGATAAAGCGGACTCGAGGACGCCAGCCATGTTGGCCTGTGTGAGAGAGATTAATTACTAGAAGAGGAGAGAGAGCCGACGTGAAGCCATTATGTCCGCTGATGAGCCGGCCTAATCACCATCCACCATCATTACTCTCTCCCTCTCTCTCTCTTTCTCTCTCCCTCGCTCCATCTCTCTCCCTCTCACTCTCTCTCTCTCTCTCTCTCTCTGAAAAATAGAGCTACCTCCGCCTCACGACTTCTCGCCTCAAAGCCCCTGTCTCTTTTTGTTTTCCTCTTTATAGCCACCGTTCCTTAGTCTACTTAGGCCAATGGATTTTTAATTAAAAACAAAAATACTTTCCGACTGACTCTCTATGCTGGAGTTTTCCAACTGAATCACTCCCTCCGACCCCTCCTATCATACGGAAAAGTACCCGCTTATTTCCTAAAAAAATATATGATAAACAAGTCAATAAACTTCCAAAACTACCTTTAATTTTTTTAAAAAAAAGTTGATCATTTTGAGCAATTAAATAGTTTTTATGATATTAATCAATAATAATATATTCTACCACAATTTAGGGTAATAACTCTTAGCGTTCAAGGTATTATTTCACGAATACATATACACAAAAGAATATATATATAAAATGATATGGCATGTATAAATAAAAACATGAATCGATATAATAAGAATAGTAAGAACCATATTTCTGACAGTTTCGATGGTAATCAGTAATGAGTGTAAAGGGTTACAAATTAAAAGGTTTACGTTGTTCTCAAACTAATTTTATAAAACAAAATAACCCCATAATTTAAAAAGGTCTTTAGTATATAGTAGTAAATAATAGTTACAAACTAATGGGCTCCTAATTTTTTTTTTTCAATTTTATGATCATACAATATTATTCTTAAAATATTGCTATTGAAAATATTTAGAGTTATAAATAAAGAAATTTAAAAGCATAAGTCAAGTATTAATAGAGAATTAATTAATTAGCTTGCTTACTAAAAGCAGTTCCAATACTTACAGAAGAGGACTTGGGAAGGTCACATT
>NW_027115534.1:584671-593299 GCF_000696795.3 Halyomorpha halys
TATAAATCTGAATTAATTGAAAATATGGATTTATCCTCCATCATTCCCGCATCGTTTAATTATGTATATATTATGTAAATATATATATTCAAACTAAGGATAAAGTGACTTCAAACCTTTCCGTGGGAACTTATCCTAGTGCGTGGATTATATAAATACATTGGTTATTAGCTATATATATGTTAGCTATGATATAGCAATAGCTGTGGTAATAAAAAATAATTGAATGTAAAAAAAAGAACTTAATGATGAGTGTAACCCATCGATTTGATAGAAAATTTATAATATCGATTGTATGAATTCTAAATTAGTCATATGATCTACATTTATTGTTCAACGGTAGTTGACTTTTTTTTTTTTAAATAACTGTATTGAAATTTACAACTGTATATTACATAATTGTTGATTTTTAATATTATTCTTTACTGTAAGTATTTACCACATAAATACATATAAAAACTTGAATTTTCAATCGCCACATTAAGAAATACATTTTACATTATTTAGGATTTAAAATTAAATACAAATGATGTCTAGAAATCTTATTTTATTAAACGCAGTTGTGAACAAGGTGGCGTCCTCAAAATGCATTTTACACCAATAGTCAGATAATTGTAATTACGATTGAATAGCAGTGTTTCTCTTAAAGGAAATGAAAAAACGATTTCTTTCTCAGTTAATATTGGATACTCAAAAATCACCTATTTCCATGGTTATATTTGATAGAATACTAAACAATGTTCAATCAATTGAAGATATATGATAAAGAGAGGATTAATAACGTTATCCTTATTATTCTCAGTAAACGCAAACGTAGTAAAGAAAAGTCCACTTATCTAAGATTGAATTTCTACAATGATAAAAATGGAAATTTCATATGAAATAGTCCAAGACAAAGGAGTATTTAAAAAAAAAAATTTCCAGCAAATTTTTTTTTTTTTCATTTTCCCCAAAATTTCACATAAAATATTCTTCGTGTATTCACCAATATACCATTAATAAATAATAAGTCAGTGTAGAAAAACTTTAAAACTGTCATATAAAATACTAATGGATTTTTTTTTTATTGAAAATAATTAATATAATATAAATTTATGTAATATAAAAGTCAGACGAAAGGACGAAAGGTGGGAATATAATTTAAAAACAATAGCACTGAACATTCTCTATAAGAAGCTTATTCTAGAAAGACGTTGTTACCCCATGAATTGAAATCAATTAATAAAAAAGATCACTTCAAATTAGCCAGTGATTAATGATTTTTGTCCATTATCAATGTTACTTGATTTCATTGTACTTTAACTCTGAGAAGCTGTAGGCAACCTTAAACATTGAATATTAATTTGAAGTTTTTGACTAAAGATTACCTTCATTTTTTTGCCATTCTTCTATTTAGAATATATTTCTAAAGAAATTATACATATATTAATCCATAGAGTAATACCTGCATACCATTATTTATATCTATAGACATTAATCTCTGTGACTGATAAAGGCAGTGTGGGTATCATAGGAACTATTAGCATTTGAATAGCGTTTGAACAGTTATACTCAATAATTGCAATCTAGTAAAAATAAGATACTTGAGTTAACCACAATTGTTTTTAAAAGTTATTCAAATTTTCTTTGCGACCGTAAATCGAAATTGAAGCAGATAACCGATAACCTTTACCTAACAAGTATTGTTACTAAAATGTTCTGAACACATAAATATATTATTTGCTTAGTTAATATGTAAAGTATAATATATAATAAATATATATTACGTGGTTTAAAATTTTTATTAAAAAAAAAAAATAAATAAAAAATGGCCTACGTGAATATTACGCCAGAGGAAATGTAGTGCTGAAGTAATCCTCGTGTCATTAGACGTAACCGTGCAGTTATTTCAAGGCGCCTTAACCACTCGCCAATAGGCTGCCTGTCCTTGGCATAGTTCTGCGAAACTCGGCACAAGTTGAGAAATAAATATACCCAGTAACCTAAAAGTTCAGTCCACGCTGAGTCGAAAATATATTTGTCTGAGATATCAATGTTAGGTTCCAAATTAAGTGAAAAATTCAATATACTTTTTTTTTTTTAATGTTAATGTTCCCTGTGTAACCGATCTAGCCCGAGCCAGATATCACTCCTTCCATTATAAACTCCCTAACCACTCAAACCCTCTAGTTTCTAACCTTGCTTCCTCTTCCATTCCTGAAAATCCTCCGAGGCGCCTGAAAAGAAGATGGCCACGAGACCAGCTAATGTAAAATGTCATTAGAGTGCTACCAATGGGTAGTTTCTCTATACGCCTGTAACTATCCAATTTAACTTAGATCAGATGTATTATAATGTACAGTTGTAAATAGCAATAAATAAATATTAATAAATAAAAAAAAAATTTTATGTTAAAAAATATTTTATGAAGCGAGACGGAATTTTGCACGGGTTTTCCTTATTAGCTAATTAGCAAGAGTACACAGGTTTCATTTACAAGTTCTCTAATATTAAAATTAGTAGACAAACATTAATTAAAATCAATAAAATCGTTATTCAAATCAGAATTCCTTTGAAGTAGACATTTTGTGTAAAAGACATGTCCTAATACGATAAATTTGAAAATGTTTTCGAGTGAACTTCCTCCATTAGTTTATACAATTTTCAGTCTGTTGATGTAGAGTTTATTTATTATACAGGATATAAAACATTATTTCGTGTATATATCAATAGATTTTAATGTATTCATGGTCTAAACAAGATAGTATTATTAATGAAAGGATTCACGGAATCCATTATTACGTTATTAGAGGCGATCTTTTTAAAAATACGATAGATTTTAATATCGCGCGCTCAAGTATTGATTTAAATAAACTTTTAGGATTTTTACGATATTAAATTTCATTATTAGGATAAAGCAGACCTAATTTTTGAACATAATATATATTTTATAAATTAAAAAAAATAACTGAAAAAATGCTTCAGCAAAGAATTATCAAACACTATTTTAAATAAATAACTAGAAGTTTATTACTATGGTTTAAGATGTAGGTAATTTCTGAACTTTGGAACCTTCTACGGCTTTCGAAGAACATGATATGAGAGTTGTGGTGACCCTGTTATAAAGTGAGTCATACAGTATGCCTTTGTAACGTGTCGTGAAATCAACTGTCTTACCCACGTAAGTTATTTTTAATAAACAGGTATATAGATAACGTAACAAAGCTTCATGATTGAAAAAATGAATTTTACGAATGTGACCGCTCAGTATGTATGTTTGAAAGTAACCGTAACTATCCAATTTGGGTGTGTTTAAATTAGAAACGGTTCGTCTTAAACCAAGTGTGGTCCTCGGGCAGTTTAAGATATTAATGTAATTCAGATTAGAATTATTTTCTCTACAACTTAGGGTAATCAACGGAAATAAACTACGCACTAGTTAACATTACTATTTTATTAAATATTTGATATGCAACAAACATTTTTAAAAAAATGCAAAACAGTTTTTGATTAGAAAAAAGATTGAGATTTCTTAAGGAAGGTGAGTAAACAGCTGATGTTTATAGGATGTTACGGAAGAGGTATAACTGATTGAAACAGGCAAAGAATTCCAAAGAAAGGAAGAGGAATGGACAAGAAGGAATCTTTTGAAGGAAGCTGTATGATGGAATATAAATGATGATTTGGGTTTTAGTGTTCAAGGTATAAATAGGGGAATGCAATGTAGGAAATTCAGTGATATAGGAAGGTTTATTATTTCATAAGAGGGATAGGGAAAAAACAAGGGCATATTGTCGTTCGAATGAAGGATAAAGTGACTTCAAACCTTTCCGTGGGAACTTATCCTAGTGCGTGGATTTTTCTTCAAATACTTCTATGGATGTCGGTGACAAAGTGTTCAATTTTCCCTGAAGCTATTGTATCTTAATTTATCGATTACAGGAGGAGGAGGTCGTAAGGGCAGGAGTTGATAAAGAGGTATGAAGGAGGTGTGAAGGAGGCCCAGTGTCTTCCAAGAAATTAATATAACAGCCTTAATCGTGAGTTTTAAGTTTTTCTTACGTTCACTATATGCGCCCACCATTTTCTCTATCCAATGTCGGTGCTAAGTAATTTGAATTCTAATTACTACTATTTAAATGACTAATAAATCAAGATATTAGTTATTACAGAACAATAGTCAACTATAACATCCAACATTATTAGTAGAGACAAATAGAACTCCGATGAGGAAACATTCAAGTGGAATAAGCAATATCTTTATTATCGACAGTCATGTGAACACTCACAGTACTATCGGCCATCGCCCATAATAAAGATCCCAACTTATCCCTTACATTTCCTAGATTCGCTAACAATCCAAGACTAACGGACGCAGAAGCTACAGCCTTGATTGGATGACTGTACAAACAGAATGAAGGAGGAATGTGAAAGAATGCGAGGAAGGGAAGGAGCAGAGGAGATACAGCGGCGGCCATTGGAGTCCAGCGGAGCTCTTTGTTGCCAACACCTTTTATTACCTTCCAGGCACGTGATTAATCCGCGACGTGATTGAATCTAGCCCGCGTCCTCACGAGAAATATTCACGCTCCTCTATCCCTCCCCCCACCACTTCCAGATTGGATTCTTTTCAAAATTTGTGTTTCATCATGGCTCAGTAGGCTATATTCGTGTAGACCTTGTAGGCACTTTTTCGAGTGAAACGTCAAAATTAGCAAAGAATAAGGAACAGGTAAATCCTAAATTGACAGGTTAGCAGCAACAAGAAGGGAGCACCAATTTTCTTCGTGTTTCGGCTGTACCAAATTTATAGTAAAAAGCAAAAATGTTTGGCAGTCTCAGCATTGAAAGAAGTGAAACTTCTGAAAATAAGATTATATATTAACATTTGATTAACAATGATATTTATTCTAGAAATAAGCAATTCAATAAATATTTGCCCAAACAATGTGAATGTTAGGTTTATCTTTTCCACATTTAGCCTTCCTAACTCGGTGTATCATCAAACTACATTTTTGAATAATACCTCATTACGAGGAGGATTAAATGCTGAATATTTCCTTCATTAACAATATGCATCTACGATTTTTAGTTTTCGAGATATTTTAATCTAAATGCAAAACACATCAACCTAGTGGCGTAGTGGTGAGAGGGGGAGCGGCGAAATTTAGCTGTAAATAAACGCATAGGATTAGAGCAATCTGTACTATTTTAAATATAATAAAAATGGCCGTTACTACAGAAAGTCTTCGGAATCAATGTCTGACTTATGACGCTTCTATTGTAGACACGTGTCAATTATTTTTTCTTACCTTAGTGATTCATAATTACTTCCAAGTAGCTCCAAGATAGATAGGATCAAATAATTTATTTGAAAAATTCAATATATGCACTACACTTGAGGTAAGTAGATGAGAAGTCAAGGGCCAAAACAGCCAATTTTGGGAGTAAGAGGGTTTTCCTTGCTAACCGCCAGCCCTGTTACATCATAATCCTAAACCAAATTAATAAAATTCTGAAAAAATCTATAATTATTAGTAAATTATTGATAATTTCACAATATTTTTTTAAATCCGATAGTGATACCAGTAATAATATTACATCTCTTTCAGGAAGAAGTGGAACCTATTCGAATCCCGGCCTAAGATGGTTGAAATTATTCAGTGGCATACCCATACAACAAATCTCGTCCATGTCCTGCCTGGTGTAGCTTACAGACCCAAAGAACAAGTCACCAATTGGAGAAACAGAAAGGAATAACTGTAACGTGATTTAATAAAACATAAATGAACTAAACTATTCTTGGTTAAACAATTTTACATAACCATAGCGTATATTTAGTTAACACTAGAATTAATAGGTATGTGTATGGGTCATTCCCTCTAGAATGTACCATTTGTGTCCCTGACTGATAAGGGATGGACCATACTACAGACTCACTCATTTGGAATAATCGCTTGATTGTAGTAACAGGTAATAAAAAATTCTCAAAGTTCGATTTCCTCATAACCTATGAGTGTCTTAGGGTTAACTTTTACATATTTCAATTCTTCTATCAGCGACATGAAAAGAGACACAGGAAAACTGAGGTGGGATCTGACAAGAATTCTCAGTAATACTAAGCACTTTAATGGGAATGAATTTATCTTTCTGTAACCTTGAACCTGTGAGTTTGCAACTTGTTGTTTTCGTCTGGTTACCAACCAATTGCTGGAATTCGTGAGCGTCTCCATCTGTCTCCTCATAACTCTTTTCGATTTTGTCTTGGAGGTTACAGAGAGACAACTTTATTCCCTTTAAAGTGCTTAGTATTGTTAACTGTGTAAAATTGTTTAACCAAGAGCAGTGATGATTATTTCTGTTTTATTAAATCACGTTGCAGTTATTTCTTCCTGTTCCTCTTATTGGTGACTTGTTTATTCTATGGGCCAGTAAGCTATACTAGGCAGGACGTGAAAGACGAGATTTATTGTATGGGTATGCCACTGAATAATTTTGACCATCTTAGACCAGGATTCGAATAGAATCCTCTCTACCATCTCCACTTCTTCGTGAATGAGATGTAACATTGTGACTGCTATCACTATCAGATGTACAATATATTGTGAAATTATCAACAATTTGCTAATAAATATAGATTTTTTTCAGAATTTTAATTTATTTGGTTTAGAATTATGAAGTAACAGGGCTGGAAGATAGGCACTTGACTTCTCATCAAGTGTAATGCATATATTGAATTTTTCAAATAAATTATTTGATCTTATCTATCTTGGAGCTACACGGAAGTAATTGAGTATTACCGATATAATTATCATAATACTTACACTAAACATTTTCGTCCAATACTTCTTATGTACCTTATATTATCTATTATCTTTTTATTTTATTGTTATTATAAATTTCCATCCAATCATTATGGTTGTTTATCTGGTTTTTTGTTCTTAGCCCTTATGAAGGCCTGAAATTCTGGGCGAAATGTTGGCACTAATAAATAAGTTTCACTTATTTGTGTTCTTCAATGACCGCACCCATCTTCTCCTCATATTAGTAATATAAACTGTAGCAGTAAAATATAAATCTGAATTAATTGAAAATATGGATTTATCCTCCATCATTCCCACATCGTTTAATTATGTATATATTATGTAAATATATATATTCAAACTGTAGGAACGTTTGTATAAACATTTATATTATTGTTTACAATGGAACACAGAAGCGGCAACTACCTGCTAATAATTTTATTCCAGAGCGTACCTGTTAATGACCCTCGGGACAGGTGATAAATGGATCGCTCCACGCCCTAACTCAATCGCGGCGGTCTAATGAGGCCGCCACTAATGGTAAAGGCGTTACGTATCGCCGGCAATGGTCCCGTCTTTGTTCTAGCCTTTTTTATTTCCCGGGGGGCTGTCGGTTTTTCTGGAAAGGTGGTGTTCGGTACCTTCCTTCACGCCTCTATGCTGATTGATTGAATGTCATATCTTAAAATAAATAGTCTACCCATAATAGCTGTGGCACGTATCAATTGGACCAAGTGGCCCACCTCATCGCTGTAACGGATGCGCCTCAAATAACTAATTTTCCTAATTCATTATGGAGTGATTCCAAACTGTTTGGAGTCGGGCAGCCCTCTTTATCTAGAACAATAAAAAAAATTAGCCATATACCAAATAAAAAACTAATCATTTTTGAGGAAATTAACATAACTCGATAAGGCTACACCAAATACTAATGAAAGTAGATTTTGTTTGTTCCCAATACTCTTGATATATCGTCCCAGTGGATTACTTTATTCCTTCATTTTCTTATTTTAACAAATTGACAACCCATAAAAGTGTCCCAGCTTACTGATGTAACTTCTGCCAGTTAATAGGTGAAGTGTAGCCGTCTCCAATTCATAAAACCCTCCTCGAATTTTCTCCAACACCGTCTACCCATCTAAACTTAGAGCAGTCTCTAGGTTTCTTGTTATATATTTCTTCTTCGATTAATTTTTGTTGGGGTTGTCATAAGAATCCATCCTTGCGTCTAATCATTTGATAATATACAAAAAAATGGATTTGCCCATTTCATATCACTTCCCTAAAAATTCTGTTATAAAGTTGTTTTCATATCTCATTGCAATTGGCCATTTTGCTGAAAAGAGGGATTATATTAATTTTTACCCTCCTGATAATCGATTACAATCAATGCTTCACCCTTTCTGTTCAGTTTCAGTCTAAATATCAGAAGTTTCAACATAAGACAAAAAAAAGTAAATCTTATTTTAAATGATAATTGAGGTATTATAGGTTTTTTAGTACATCACCTTTTGTTGGAAGTGATCATATGTAATATAAATTTATCAAATAATTGTATGTAAATGCATCACCTATTTGGCTATGCATTAACCATGTATGGCTATGATTCATTAACTCTCTATCCTCAAGTGCCATAGCTATATAGGTGATATATTAATTAATGGCTATGGGGCTTGAGTGGAGAAAGTTAATACACCACCTATTGGCTATGGGACTTAAGAAGAGAGAGTTAGTGTATCACCTATGCATTAACCATAGTCATACAGGTGCTGCATTAACTCTCTCTCCTCAAGTCCCTTAGCCATGAGGCATGGAACTTGAGAGATAGTTATTGCATCCCCTCTAT
>NW_027115534.1:593707-596683 GCF_000696795.3 Halyomorpha halys
AGTTAATGCATTACCTACATCGCTATGGGAGATGAGGAGAGAGAGATAATGCAGCAGCTATGTATTAACCATAACCATACAGGTGATGCATTAACTCTCCCTCCTCAAACCTCATAGCCATATAGGGGATGCATTAACTCTGTCATGGGACTTCAGGAGAGAGAGGTTGTGCATCACCTATATGGTTATAGGACTTGAGGAGAGAGGATTAATGCATGGCCTACATGACTACAGGGATTGAGGGGAGAGAGTTAATGCATCACCAACATGACTACAGAGATTGAGGGGAGAGAGTTAATGCATCACCTACATGGCAATGGGACTTGAGGAAAGAGTTAATGCATTACCTATATGAATAAGGGGCTTGAAAGGAAAGAGTTAATGCAGCACCTGTTATCACTTGGCTATGGGACTTGAGAAGACAAATCCGAAAATGAACGAATGATTTATTAAATATCGAATGACTTCTTTAGCTCCATAGTTGATATCCTTCTAACGTTGATCATAATTGAGGTGAATTGTTATGAACTTATCTATTAGTTTAGCACATCAAAGAGTAGAGCCTTGGAACAGGGAGATTGTGTTGGTATTCGACTAAAAAGTATCGCAATTATTCAAAACCTGACCCTTTTATCCTGCTTATTCAAGGAGTGCACTCAATAGTTAACTAGAACTACTATATTGCGTTTCACCGATCTCAAGTCAGCAAGTGTTCACTACATATTCATATCACTACCAGCACAAGTCATATTTCAAACGTGAATACTATTCTTGATCTGATCACTGAGGATGATGGTTAAGTATTTTGTAGGTAGTTTAGCAATTGCTTCCATCACCGACTGATGTAGTTATAGTATGCTTGGATCCCTAAGATCTTGGTAAAAACGAGTGTCGGTAGATAGATAATAAGAACCACAGAATCTATTATTTCAGTTGTAGATTAAGAATCTCCCTTGTGGATTAACCAATAGGTTCTGTTTCTCCTAAGGCACATTCCTAGCTTTCTTATTAATGCCACCGATTTGGTACGGATAATCGTCATGAACTAACATGTTTTCTGAATCCGCTCATTCATGACCGATAAAAAAATTTTACTTTGCAAGTTTTATTTTCATCGGTGATAACGAAATCATTCTTCTCAGATATGGAAACCATCTTTTCAGGATAGTGATATGTGGTACGCGAATTCAACATGGTCACTAATAAAGTTATATCATCGGATACCTATCCGATTTCAGGTAAGCGACTCCCTCTGTCTCCTTACTTTCTGAAAAGACAATTGCAAGGGCGGACAGTGGATAAAGAAACACATTTAAATGTTATCCAGGGTCCAGTTCGGTGGGACGGGGCCGTTGAATGCAGACCTCACATATAGAGAGGCACATTGTGAGGAATCACAGTGACCCGGCTGCAGTAATAGGGATTCGATAGGAGACGAGGATTGTTTCGGGAGGCTGCGTCCACGAGGGACCGTCGATAAGTGGATTAGGTTTCGCCCACCTGCCTCTCTCGACAATGAGGGAATTAGCCATAATGCAAGGTCCTCGCTCTGCTTCCGATTCGAAAAAGAGATTAGTTCTTGTTTATTGTTCTATTGTTTATAGGAGGTCATTTATTTATGAATTTACACCGAGGGGCAGTTGGGAATCATAAAGAAAAAGCGCAATTCCTTCATATCCTTTTTCTATGAACCCGTGTATAACAGAGTCCAGACTTCATTTAAAAACCGGAGGTTGCAGAATCTTGTTTTATGGTTGCCTAGTTCTTGTGAAATCAACAGGTGTTAAGCGACATATTCGCAAACTGAACCAGTGATAAAAAAAAAATCAGATTACTTTACCTCTTATATAAAATATATATTTTTACAGGTTTCATAAAAAAATGGTGTAACATTATCTGAACTGAAATTGTAACCAACAGACACAGACAGGAGAGGTGGTACCCGACTCAGAAGAGGTCAGGCGGGAGTCCGTTGTACTTACGGAGGTAGGTCTTTATTCTTTGAGAGAAGTCGGAAAAGTTGTATGCCTCTAAGCCCCTCCTAAGTCCATGGACCAAATTAATTTTTTTTTTCGCCGAATCATTCCTTACTGGAAAACTAATAAAATATTTTTGTTAGTAGTTTTTACTGTACCTATCAACCTTTTATGTAGTTAATCTTGACTACCTTGTTATAAAAAAGTAAAAAACATTGTTTTATTTATTTGTTCACTCTGTAAAATTGGAAAGTGATACGTGATGAAGTGATTTGACAATTAAAAAATTCAAGCAGTATGAAGAAGAGTAGTAATATGAAATAATAAAAATAAATATTTTCAAACTAACGAGCCCCAGCACAGCAAGCAGGTGAGGACGTTAATGAAAGACTCGATGGTTTGTTAACCACGGCTGATTCTGTTTTAGATAATGAATAAATACATTTAACTACCCATTTCATGTTGCGAAGTTAATAAAACCTACTCCTACACATTATTAAAACTTTCTGGGGTAACATTATTAGTTGTTGGTCATGTGCGACGGTCAGTCAACCTAATGCGTTTATTTCATTGTACACAGTGATAATGATTCCAGGAATTAATTAGCATAACATGATTACTAACGTTATTGTGGTAGGAGAAACGTTAAGGGGCGTTTTGTCACTAATTCAAGGTATGAACTACATTATTATCTGGCAGCAATATATACATATCCATATTTTGTATCATCCTTATTATTTTGGTTTCAAAATTAACAATAAATTTGAAGCCATTATCAATTCATTTGATGTTTTCATGTTAATAACTATAATTAGTATAAATTTAATATTTTCTATACACAATAGTGTTATTGTTTGTTGCTTATAAAAGAAATCATGTGACGCAATGTACTCGAGACTAATAGTGAACATGAAAGAAATCGAGATCGAAAAATTTAGGTAATTAACTCTAGACTAGAGACGCGGCTGGGAATGAAGCGCTAGTACCTAAGGAGCACTGT
>NW_027115534.1:597024-602458 GCF_000696795.3 Halyomorpha halys
TTTTTTTTTAATGTTTTATCTTTTTAGTTATTTTTTTTTCTTTTATTCTTGTCTATATGTACATATTGAACGAATGAAGATTGATCACTAATACTTAATTTATGGAAGAGTGTATATTAATTCTCTTCAATAAAACGGTAGGTATATTATGCTAAATATATATATTTACTCTAACTTTATTAATTATAAGAGAAACTATTTGAATAATGTATAGTTTTAAAGTTTTAGACCAAAAATAAAAATAAGATTGATCTGTTTTAAACTGATCTATTATTAATAAATTTGAAAAAATCGACATTTAATTGTTCGTGTTAATAACTATAAATATTAGTAAAAAATTGATATTTTCTATATATAAAAAAAAAGTACCTTAGTGATTTAATTTTTTCCCAGGCAAGGAAAAATATTCTGTTACCATCTTATTCATGACAGAGTAAGTCGGGTTGGAACTTGAGAACACGTTTCTGTATTTGCAACTTTTAAGCTTCTGGTTGAACTGTGTTGTCAAATACGACAATGCACTATATAATAATAAAATACTCTTTATAAAAAATAAATAAATCATAATGATGTAACTTCTATTCTTAGAATTAGACGTTGATAACATGAACAAAAATAAAAAAAAATTCTAATAGTAATAAATTAACAACTAAAATAATAAAAAAGTAAAGTAAAAATATTTAAAAGGTACAAATACTATATAATAACACAAATAAATTTTTAATACACAGGTATCAAAAATAATAAATATTTATACTACTACTTAAAAATTTTCTGTTCTTACTTTGAATGCTGAAGTATACCATTATTTTTCTATACCAAATTCACCCGAATATGCAATAAAGAAATGACATTAAACATTTGGAACATTCTCACCTCATACTATTAATGACCGATGCTGATTTATTCGAAAACATTGAATTTTGGCTAAATTTCAATTATGGGTGTCTTCCAAAAGTGCAACATCATAGATTAGAAACTACCGAAGAGTACTTTTTTTTATTTGGCTCATGTATTGAGAATTTGAGCTGGATTTTTTTTAAAATTTGTAATTTCATAAATTAATAAAACAACGTGTAGAATCCACCTCCTTTTCCTAATGCATAAAGTTTTGGAATATATAGGAAGATCACCTTCCGTAAGATCAACAAGAACGAATTGTCGAACTTATCCATTAGAGACGAAAGGAAGTTCAACAATGAGAAAGGAGGGTGGGAGAAGGAACTAAAGTTGGACAGGAGAACTAAAAATATAAGATGTTAATAGTGTCCACAAATATCGATGAACCGAAGTTGGAAGGGTCATACATATGTATGGCCCTCACTGCCCATAGCAAACCTTACAATAGTTCAAGGGCTACCTCTACAAATATACTTCTTCTCCTTTATATATTATGGGCTATTTTGATATATTAGCCAATATATCAGCGGGCTTATCTACTCGCTTGCTTAGTATTGGGCAGTAAACATACACCAACTATAAGACATTATAATATATTACCAATACACAGTTTAGAGGTAAATAATGATATAATATAATATTAGATACCTACCCTGACAACCCATATCCCACTGCAGTAATAAATCTTTTTGGTTCATTATTTTTAATAATGAACCCTTATTACCCCTTATTACCCCTTACAATAGATTAAGAAAAACAAATTTAACCTCAGTTCAAAATTTTAGGATATAGGAGTTTCATTGAAACACTTTATACTATTCACATACGATTCATGACTCAGGAGTACACCGAACCTCCCCTCAAAATTTTAGATTCCAGAACACATAGATTTCAAACATCGAACTAACAATACGGCTGTTCACATAATTTCCACTTGGCTACTATGACGATTTTTTTGGCACCAAAGCAACAGGGATTATTCCATAAATAAATGATTGTGTAATATTTTTTTTAATAGTCATTTTTTCTTTATTGTTTTCTATAATTAAGGATAAATTTTTTCTCAAAATAAATAAAAATCTTGAATTAATGGATTGAGTTCGAATTTCTTTCTAATACTCAGAGTTTGTTGGCTAAAAATAGTAGACGAGATAGTACAAGAGCCGGGAAGAAAAAAAGGCAGTTATTTCATCCCAATGTTTTATTACTTTAATGAAAACTATGTATAATTACTAGTCAAAACTGATGAGTCTGTCTAGTAGGTAGGGGGAATAAAAAATGGCGGCTGTTTTAAAACCTCTACAAATATTAAGTAGTTTTTATGATATTCGCATATAAATATAAATTTGACCGAACAACTATAAACCAATTTATTTTAGAAAAAACATTATGAAAACTACTACTCCTACAGCGATAAACGTATTAAACTACTTCATAGCCCATTAAACTAGCTTTAATTTGAGTGCTACCAGACATCTGTACGTCAAATGGTTTTTGAGATATAGATTTTTCAAAATAAATTCACTAATTATTGATCTTTCAGTATGTTCTATACAACATTTTTATGAAATATTGGTTTTTAAAAGCTATATCTCGAGAACTATAGAACGTAAATAGCTCTTTAGGGCTTTATTTACTCTAATTTAAATGATGTTCTTTTAGATTTTCTATTGTTTTGGTAGTTTTAAAGATATACAGCTCCGAATGAAAAATTAATTATTTTTAACGTTTTTAAAAATCCATCATTTTTTATTCCCCCTACGTATACTTGGCACACTCATCAGCTTTGACTAGTAATGATACATAGTTTTCATTAAAGTAATCAAAAACTGGGGTGAAATAAATAACTTTTTTCTCCTCTTGGGCTCTTGTACTAAGAGGTATTGTATTGTATTGTGGCAGAGTAATTTAGACGATAATCAAAGTAAATATATAAAAATTCCAATTTTGAAGCACATACGTCACCAGAGTGTGAATCGGTTTTATTTCTTTGTTCCTTGTTTTAACTCCCCGATTCAAAACTTTTGCGCAGTAATACGATTTGAAAGAACAAAGATTTATTTTTCAAACCACTCCAGAGTATATCGGGCTCTAGACTGAAGATGAGAAGTCCGAATATTTTACCAGAACTATATTCGTTTGCAGTGATTTATATTGTAACAAAGAAGTCTAACATTCTTTTTTTTTCTCTATATATTGACAAAATCACAATCGATCAACTTAAAATCAAATAAGTACAAATCCTTAATTTATTACAAAATAGCTCTCACTCTTACTTTCAATACAGAATCGACCGACTCTAAGTGAAAGAATCAATTTCGTGTAGATCATTTGAGAATGTGATTCTTTCAATGAAATCTACTCATCGATTCAATTTCCAATTCATCTGGAAATCTGGGTCAGGTGCTGGATCAGGACTTAAGGTTTGATTCACGACTAAACCAACCCTAAGTCTATCTCTCGGTCAATAAATAAAACGTTATGGCTTATTTATATAATTTGACATTAACCATCTGTAATATTTTTAACTCTAAACTGCTCTTAGGTACTGAAGTCGGATGGTTTTTATTAAATCCAGCGGTATTTTAAGTAATCATTGACTCAGTAACCAGCCCCAAGTATATATAAAAAAACATAACATTAGATATATTCCTACGGTGGTAGACCTTATAGACATAAAGTTTCGACCTTTTATTTTAACGGAATCAATTTCGAAATACGGAAGGGATCAGAGACAGGTTTCACAAGCGGCGCCGAGCTGGACTAGACCATGGTCATCCGAAAGCCATTAGAGCCGACAAATAATATTCCGATAGCTGCCTCGATCTATCATCGCTAAACGTTGTCCGAATTTTAGCAATTTAGATGGCACTGGGCCCCTCATACATATTTAGCGAAGGTCTCGTCTTATTTAATACAACTCATTTGGTACTGTGGTCGTTTGTCACTTTTTCAGGGATCAGGGACGATCCGGCCTGTCAATCCTACAGAGGTCTTCCATTCCGATATCGGTGACTTGCTTATTGACAATAGCTTTATTCTATATAAATCAGATACTTAGAAAAATTACAATAAATAATAATGCAATTTTCTAAATAATATTTTTTTTTAAATATCAGGCAGGTGGAGGTGCAATAAATCAAAACAAGACAATAATAATAAATTTATAACATCCAACAATTCGGCTAAACTCGATGGGAAATCACCAGGGCTACAACATTCATTTGAACTATAGATAATCATAATCTTGTCCAACAGATTTGAGATAAACGTTTGCTAATGAAAATTGTAGTCCGAAATGTCGCGAATCCTGAATATGTATGCTGAAGGTATAGCTTTAGAAAAGGTTTCTGTAACAGTTAATATTTGCAAAAAAAAATATTATCAGAGATAATGATATCAGAAAACAAAATTTAACAATTTTATGATTAAAAATACCAAATTGTTCTCCATAGTTCATGGAATAGAAATTAATTCAAGAAAAACAAGAAAAGAGTATAACAACAAACTGAAAATAATAAATAGAAAGTATTAGAAAAGTTTATTGATTTTCATTACGCACAAAATCTTTCTTCTCTACAATTTCTTGGACTGCAATACCATGTCCTTAAAACCTGTTTATCAGATGATATATAACATGGATTATAACATAATAATAATGGCATAGGATATTAGAATATACTAAATAATCTGAAATGTTGCAAAAAGAATTATTCCCTGTGACATTTAAAAGCTCCATTGTGCGAAAAGCCATACATTGAATAAATATAAAAGAACATGAACTGTATATAATTTTCTTATCTTTATTTTTATATATGATTACATTACCTTTGTCACAAATGCGACAGAAAGTCTGCAACAGTCTGAGTCTAGAAATATGCCCCAACAACTCCCTCCTCATGATAGGGTAATAACACAGGAGTTAAAGATGAAATGATAAAGTTCTTCAGAAAAAGGAATTTCGCCGCCTTCGATGTTTATTGTATTGACAACAACGGTTCAGTGAGATATGACTGAAGGCAAGACTCTAGTCTTGGAGCCGACAGTGAGGTTTGAAAAAATGACTTCGGTGGATGGAGTGGAAAATTAAAATGAATGAAAATTACAAAAATGTATCTTTCCTAAAAGAAAATTCCCTGAGACCTGCGGAGAGAGAGACGGGGAAAGAGTGAGAGATAGATAGATAGATAGATAGATAGAGAGAGAGAGAGAGATTCAACAGTCGTCAGTCGCCATCAATACATAGTGTCGTCGACGTCGTCAACACAGTCATCACAATACCACTTGTCATATCTGTGCTGGTGGTTTGTGCGTTGCAGGCGATTAGCACCCAGATCCTGTGACAACTCTAGCGGAAGCTCTTTCTGGACTTTACAGGTACATATAATTTATTTAAAGTGTTAAAATGTGACCGGGAAAACTATTAAAAACTAAACATTAATTGTAGTAGTGATAGTGTTGTGAGAAACAATTAACTTTAATTATCTATTAACTTTCTATAAATTATAAACTAAAAGTGTTAGTGATCATTTTC
>NW_027115534.1:602508-609606 GCF_000696795.3 Halyomorpha halys
AGAGAGAGAGAGAGAGAGAGAGAGATCTGGTAAAACAATTCCAAATAGAACTTGGAGCTTCCAGAACGGTCTTGGATAAAAATTTTATTTTGGAGCATGATAAATCATCTCTGCATGAGAATCAGCTCTGGTATTTGATAAATAAATAATGGGCATTTGGTATTATTTATTCGTATTTTTTTTTTAACCTTGAGTTTTTTCAAACTTATTAACCAATATGTATTCCGGATCACTGGAGATGGACGCTATGAGAGAGTAGAACTGGGAGAATAGCGTAGATAGGTTGTGAGCAAAAAGAGGGAAATGAGATAAATGCAATATAATTAAGGTTGAGAAGGATAAGGAGGCAAAATATATAAAGTGAAATAAAATATAATAATATATTATTATTATAAAGTGAGTTATTTTTTTAACAGAGGAAAAAAAGTTGGTATTTTGTTAAATAATTGTATTAATATGTGTAATAAGTGTTAATATATCCAATAATCAATTGAAATCTATACTGTGTGTTTTAGGATCCATAAGTGTATGGGCAGTATTGCCAAATTAAGCATTCCTCTCCTACTTTGTATTTTATGAGCCAAAGAGTTGATAGTAGAGCTCAACATCAACAAAACAGTACTTATGGACCATAATTTGATTCCAAGTAGAAAAAGAAGAAATTTGTGTTTTTTTTAAAAATTACATTTGTGGAATAGAAAAATAAATTGCTATTTATTTTGCATGAAGCAAGATGCCATGCTTCTCAAAGTTTTTCATTACGTAAATCCATGAATTGAATGGCTCCTTCAAATGGTTTTAAAAGTAATAAATATCATTTGTTTTAAAAGACAATTTTATTTTATTTAAGAAGCTGCAATTTAGAATCACCTAACTTCAATAGCTCCTTATTTGCCGCATCTTTTTTGTGTGGAATCGGAACATAGTCCATGTGAATTTTTTTGTTAATTATGAGGTTCGCTATCTTTAAAAACATATGTAAAAATTAATTTCACATCACGATGCTTGGCAGTTCAACAACCAAATTCAGACCCATCTCAAAAGAAATTTCGATTGTACAAAATTAAAGCTTATTAATAGTAGAAGTGTTTCTAGTAGTGAATAATCATTAAAATAATTAGGGGCTAATACCCCTTTTGGACCAGATTAGATCAGTCTTTTTCAAAACATCAGTGTCTAGAAAAGTAGGTTTGAGCATGCGTTAACAACAGTAAAGGGTGGAAGTTGACGCAATGCTATATATGCTAATCCACTTAATTTCTGAAAATTTCATCAATATTGTATAAACCGTTGGTAAAGCATAAACTTTAAACAGATTCGACTACAGGCTGATAATCAAGAAACCGACTTGCTCCTGTCTAAAGCATAAAATGAGAGTGGAAATTTTCCATATTGTAAACAAACATTTATTTCTTTTCCTACATGAATACAAAAATTCACTTTATTCGATAGCGAGGAAGTAAAAAATAAATAAAATGTCTCATTCTCATGTGATGAATCCAATATACAAGACTTTAATCTTCTTGTACAGGGTTAAGTATTAATTCCCCTTCATATGATGTACAGTTTTAATAAGAATCCCCAATTCTCTAGCATAGGCTTAGCGGGTAAGCTTAAAACAATACACCGAACCCGTGTCCGATATAAATCCAGGTATCTATTCTATTTGGGAGGGGGAAAAGAGGGATAGGAGGGAGGAAGGGAAGGAAAAGGATAGGTAGGAGGAGAGAGAGAGGCTAATTCTTGTATTGTGGACGAGGTATATAAGAGCCATATAGGCTGACCACACGATATTAAAGGACTCGTGGTGCAGATAGCAAGGGCTACCCCATTGTCTTCCGTAGCCCGAGGGCAATATTCATACCTAATAGCCCTCCCTACCTCTCCCTCTTTTATCTTAATATCTTTGTCTCTCTTTATCAAACATTACCTCTCCACTATTTCGGCCCTTCTTAGTCCTATCTGCAACTTTTATGCCAAAAAGAGGGAATTGAACTTATTCCTCGAATTACTCCTCCGAGAAAAGTATCTGTTACGAAATATGAAATCAACCTAATACCATTTTTCAGGTATAAAATACCGGAGGTCTTAAACTTACTTATACAATACAAGATCTGGGATAATTTCGTTTCACAACCAGTAGATTTAGAATTAAACAACGGGATTAATCTAAAATTAATTTTAATTTTTTCTTATTCAAATAAGAAGCAGGAAATAAAATAAATAAGTCCCAGAACCCGTAAGTAGTATACCAAGCGGTGGTTGTTCATCAATCATCATTGATACAAACTAACTATATTCAAACATTACTCTAGCAACCGAACAAAACACAACATTCCACTGCAGGTTAAGCACTTCCAAATGAAGAAGGAAAAAATCTAAATGTGAAACATTTCTAAACATCATCAAATTTGTTAATTTAATTTATTTTTCGCTCATTAATTTAGTTTATAATTATATCACTCAATTTATTTCATCTTTGTAAATATTAATTTCATTTAAGTAGGGCGGTAGCACCGTGGTAAGGCACGATGCTACTAAATCCAAGGACTCGGGTTCGAATCCGGCTAAGCAGAAAATTGTTTTCTGTTAGACTATAGCCATGAGTCAACCCTGTGGGTTCTTGAGCCCTCCTGGGGTTCACCCAGCCTCATAAATTGAGTACCCTTAATTAGGTAAAAATCTAGCGGTCGAGTGCGATTCTGACCAAATCACCTCCTTGCACAGCCCTTGGTCTAGTAACAGTACTTCCTTACAAAGTACTGAACCCCTGACCCTTCATGGGCTGTGGCGGTTGAGATTTTAATTTAATTTAAATATTAATTTATGTATATACTGTACTAATAGTAATTTCCGTTGATTTTAATTGTAATTAATGTTTATAAATATTGATTGAATAGCTAGAAATATTAATTGATTAGATGTAGTACTATTTTATAGGCAGACATTGTTAAAATACAATGATTTGGTAATTATAATGATTGATTATTCATTTTATAGAGATAAAAAATTAATAATCACTAAGTATATACTTTTTTTACAGTACTTTCCATATTATCCTATAAGAAATATGTACTTAGAAAAAGCATTGAGATCGTGAAAAATTTCAAATTTCAGTTATCAACGTTAGATACGTTTCGAGGTCCCATGAGTCCAAACAGGCAATATGGTCTGTGTTAATGACAGAGTTGGACAACTATGAAACTAATAGCTAAAATTGTCATAGATACGACATGTATTTAGCAATGGTTCATTCATGAATAAGGGTCGTTTCCATGGAAATTTTAGCTACTAGTTTTGGCTATAAATAATTTTTGCCTATCTCTGGTCTTTGGTAGGCATAGCTCAAAAACTAGAATTCATACAAAACTGAAACTACATGTTTAGAGCAGGTGTATGCCTTGAATGTTACCATAACTTTTTTATAAAAATTAGCCAGCAAGAAGTGCCACTTTATGGAACCAATACTTCACAAAATAGAGTTTTATATACACCCACGAAACTTACATCAGTAGAATTTTGAATTATGTTGCGTTCATTAACAGGAATGCTAAGACATTAAATTTGTTGGATACTGATAGCACTTTATGATTCTATTTACTTTCGTTTAATAACAAATAACCTTTCGTTTAAATATTAAAATAACCTTGCCCAAATACCATAGAACCTGACCACAATAAATAACGACCTATCTCACATAAATAAGCAATAAGAGTAGAAGACTACCCCGGATGGGGATCAACTATTATTTCGACTGGATTTGGTGGGGATTATCCCTTTTTAATGGGGGTAGCTCCCACTACCACTCCTCCATCCGTCTAGCTTCTTCCTTTATAAATATCTTCCACCCACCCCTTCCTGAGAAGTGTCTTCTCATCCACGCCAGATTTAACTCCGATGCTTAGTCCCAATTTAGAGAAATGTGTATATTCATCTTATTATTATTTTATATATATATATATATATCAAATAACGTCTTTAATCATTAAAAAATATATTGTAGGAAGATAGCAATCCGGATTGGGTTCAATAAAGGTACCAAAAAAAGTATATAAAACTATTTATTGTTAACCAAGGTTTCGCCTCACTTTGTAGCGCTTCGTCAGGGCTGTCTGATTGAAACAAAGATGACAACTGACCTGAACTGAAAATATATTAATAAAATAAAGCAATAAAAAAAAATAGACAATTAAAATAAATCATAAATATAAACAAACATCGAAAACACTAAAAAACCGTTAGGAATAAAATAGTGTGACGTGTGTATGTACAGAACAGAAATCAATTTAACTTTTGGTATTTCTGCCAGGTTTAGAGGCGATTCCACTCGGCTACACCTAGGAGTTTCAGATACAAGAGAGATTAAGACTCAAACTACTCATTTACAAAGCAATACCATAACCATCACTCCTACACGGTGCACCTTTACTACATTTCCTATACCCAACAGCCTTGAAATCATTACATCAACACCAGAACAGCACACTACAGAGGATCTGGAGAGGAACATCACAAGAAAGACGTAACATGACGCACAGTCACAACGAACAACAGCTAAAACTATATAACAAACACGGAGACACATCAACTTTTTCAACAGTCTCCCTTCTTACTTCAATCCACTCTTCCAATCAGTCACCCCATCCCCCCTTCCTGCGAGGTGGCAGGGCAGGAAAGGCTCCAAAAATCCTATAAACCCCGCCCTTTAACTCCTTTCTTTTCTTGCACCCGGTAAAAAAGGTAGTATCCAACCAGAGTTATATAAAAATACGTAATGCAACTTATTAATTTAATTCTATTTATCTGTTTTAGAGGGATCAGAAGAAAAGAGAGAGATTAAGAGAATTCATATCTTTCCAGTCACGTACCGTTTAGTCATTAATTAAGTTAAAGATTACAGTATGGGCATCCGATGGATTTTGAAGTTTTAAACGTAGGCAAGAAAGTTGTGGATTTACATCACATGAGAGTTCCGAAAATTACTTATCATTAAATCAAATACATGAGAACTGTGTACATACACAGTCTGCAACAGGAAAAACTTATTAAACACAAGAGATATCCGCAACAATAATAACTCATAGGTAGTAGTCAATAATATTCAATTCTACCTCTCTGTTAAAACCCTAGAACACTATTCTAGAAATAAATATATATCCCAAAAATCTATTGGTAGCCTTACACATAACGTAAGATCCCATGGGTTCCAGGGTCGTATTTATGAATGTTTCTAAGGAACGATTTCCTTTAACACCCCTTATGTATTACTTATGATAATTTTTTTTTTGTTTAATGCTCTTTTTTGTTTGAAGAAATTTACAAGAAACTACCTACTTCTTTGGAAAGGCAATAAAAAACTTCAATAAAATTTTTTAATAATAAGAGCTAAAGATTTGTAGGTAAAGGTCTCCTTTATTAAGATGTTCCTCAGGAACTGCCATAAATAAAGCGCTAGGTCACTAGGAACTCGTGAGCTACTAGTTCACTCTCGGAAGTTTATTATATATTTGAGATGAGACTGAAAAGACTAATCACTGGAATCTGCAGACAATCTCATTTATCCTGTTGTTTCTTTTTTCTTCCAGAGAAAGAAAAACTTCTTAAATGTCTTCCTTCTCTAATTTCATTGAGGTACAAAGTGTTTAATATGTTAGCCCCAGCTTACTTACTGATTTCTATAGCTTCTCCAATATTAGTTCTTCTCTAATGAAATATTTAATGTTCCCAACAAGCAGTTTTCGAAATTTCTTAACATGTTAAAGGATAACATTCTCTGGAATAATGGTGTTTTTCATTCCAATTCTATAAATTTATGTACTAAAAATATTTTTACAGAATCGAATTTAATGTACAAAATTCTTTTAGATCCTATACAAACCGATATCTACATGGTAAATATGCTGTACATTTCGAAAATTATTTTCCTGAACTATAGAAATAACAATACCCTTATATCTTATAAATAAATTTACAACAATAATAAGTTACTCCAAATTACATGCGGGATTTTCACAAATGAAGAAAGCATTAATGTCCACAACAGAAACCAGGGAATTTTTTTTACATCAAGTTCAATCTAAAGATCTGAAAATAAATTTAGGATAACTCTGATCCCATGAAGCGGGAAATATATCCAAGTTGGACGAACATTTTTCTAAGTGGCCATGAGATTATAAATGCAAGAGGATATTGGGTGGTGCAAGAGAGACAAATGGAGGCAGAAGCCGGTCAAAAGCCAGCGTTCTATTTTTCACAGACGGGCTCGGTAATGAAAAGATGTCCCTCTGTGATAAATGCTCCTGTCAGGCCGGAGCACTCCTGGTCGATACCTTCTCCTCTCTGTCCCTTTATTACTCGCCCAATCGCCTGTCTCCCTGGGCTGCTGATGGTCCCTGCTACCTTCCATGAGCAGGAATCGCGGTCATAGGAGTTTAGGGTGAGGAGCAATTTAAATATCTGGAATTTATTCTTACACGAGTTACTGGCACCAGATTAACATAAAAAACAATAAAAGCGAGCGAAAACTAAAGAAAGAAAAATTTATATTGAAGATATGAATGGAATATGGTCCGGGTGCGGTAAAAAAAAAAACTCAAATAGAAAATGGGTATACTATTTTTATTGAGCCAACGTTGCAGGGCTTCGTCAGGACTAAAAAAGATAAAAACACTTGACATAGTTACAAAAAAAAAAACCATTAGTGGAAAATAACAGGGCTATACAATGAAGAGTAAAATTTAATAAGAAAAATTAATGGTTGTAAACAGTAAATGAAAACGGTAATAGTGATAGAAAGATAAGAGATAAAATAACAGAAGAAATATTAAAGAAAGTACAAATTAAGAGATGAAAAAAGAAAAGAATAAAATCAAATGACGAGACAGCATTCATACCTGTTTTGACGGAAGTCAAAGTCAGAGTGAGCCGTTTTATTGGGAGGAGTGGGGATGGCAGTTTAGCACGCCACATAATAACGAAAATCATTTTAAAGTAAACAATGATAAAAAAAAAATTTAAATTAGGTAAACAATAAATGGTAATATACATAATAAATAGGGAGAAGAGATATTTACAAAATTATAAAAAAAATAAAATAAA
>NW_027115534.1:609656-622147 GCF_000696795.3 Halyomorpha halys
TTTAAGGAAATATTAAAAATAGACAGCCATTAAATGATAATAATATAATAACATATAATACGATGAAGAAAAGAAAATATACATAATAAATAGGGAGAAGAGATATTTACAAAATTATAAAAAAAATAAAATAAAATAAATTAAAAAAAAAAATCTCATAGAAGCCCTGCAACGTGGGGCGGCGCCTCTCGCAGACACCCTCTTCATTCTTTCTCATCAGCCTTGCATAGCACGAGATGTCCATCTCCTTCTCTACTGTTTCGATGATCCCCCAAGAAGGTAAGTGCTCCCTTAATGCTACCACTACTGGTCCCCAGATTCAAGCTGACCCCTTTTACCTGCAATTTATGATTCAGAAAATGCCAATAATAAAACCCACAATAACTATTCAATTAAATTTAACTTTTTCCTCAACACGGTATTGCCAATATATAAAGAATTAATTATTAAAATGTATTTTTACTTGTTTCTCTATCTCGTTAGTTGCACTTAGGGTGACGAAATAAGAAAGTTCAGCATTTTTTTAATAAAATAAAAAATAATGAAGAATGTCCTGCCATAGATTTTCACGAAGAACAGGACTAGCAGCCCTCTTTTGGCAAAGTTAAATTCGACTTTAGTTCAGTTTTTCTCGTCACTGCCTTAATTAGTTTCTCCTCCCCCCCTCCCTACCGAGGCGCAGTTCTTCAGTATATTTAATTGCTATAACTTTTATGAATAGGAGCCGTGGAACAAAGAGTTTTTTGCCGCGTAAAAAAGGGCGGGTAGAGGAGCTTTTCGGCGGGAGAAGGGATTTGATTGGCCCTGCAAACTTAAGGCCGCGGCCTATCTGGCCCTTTCAGAGCTATAACTTCTTCAATAAATCCCCACTCCACCTCCTCATCCTCCTCCTTCACTCCCTCCTGAATATTAATAATAGTCCAGGTCTGTGTTGACGCCTCTCCTGCGATCGATCTTATCTCCCGATAGGTAGCACTACAGGTGGCTATCCTACAAAGACATATTAAGAGCTCTATTGTGTCTCCTACGAACATGTCTAAATCTTTAAATTTTTGCTTATAGTACAAATTAGGGAAATACTTGATTATTTTGTAAATAAAATAGACTAATGACAATTATTGCTGTCTAGGTCATTGTTTATCACTTATATGAGTTTATCACACTTTTGAACTGTTTCAGTAAAGCGAGAAAATCTGTTAACACTTTTCAATTCTTCCACCAACTCACAGAATACACTAAATCGATTTTAAGTAAACTTGATCACTGGTAAAAAAAAAAAAATCGCGGTAAAGTGAAACTTCGACTTATGTTTTGACTGTAGTTGCTTCATCACATTGGTTACTAACCGACCCCTTTAGACCAATATAAATACATAAAGCAAACCTATATTTAAAAAATATTCGTGTTTACAATACTTTATTAATTGAAATTTTATAGAACATCACTCAACCGAAAAACTCGGGCTCCAATCATTACGTGGCCCAAATCTGAAAACGTATTGGGGTTCACTGTGACCCTTCTAACTTCTTCCTCTGAACAACTGTGAAACAGGAGACTACAAAGTCATTGGAAATCGTAGAGTTGGAGTTCTATCAATGGGTAGATTTTCCACATGTTTGTATCATGTCATAATATCACTTACAGCAAATTTACTTGATGTGTATATATGTATACAGTTGTAAGTAACAATAAATAAATTATTAACAAAAAAAAAATCGAGGACCTTTAGATTATAAATCTTATGATAAAGACCAGCGATGTTGGTATGGTATTTGGTATTTTAAGGAAACATAACAGGTAACCTTAAAATACCAAAGGTAGTAAAAGGTAAGACACAACACGAATTACTTTTTCTTATTTCACAGTAATGCACTTACTAATTCACTTTTTATTTCTGTTTTAGAGGGTTCGGGGAAACAACAAAAAAAAAGATGTTGGCGAGGGCTGTCTCATATATTATTATCTTAAAACAACCACTTATTCACAGAATTAAAGGGCGAATATGTTTTTTATGTGCCGCTTCCAAAACATCAGAGGAAAATGAAGAGGAGCTTTATGAAACATTTGAAAATTAGACAGGTTCATGCAAAATAAGTTTTTCATGCTAAAAATGAGGGAAAGAATACGAAGAATATACAAAAGGCTTAGAAGAATAAATTTAGGCTTTACAGATCAGCAAAAGCTCGATGATTAGGATCACGTAAAAAAAAAAAAAAAAAAAAAAAAAAAGGATTTTTGATAATTATTATTTGTTAATATTAATATTACATGGTTTTACTTTTTTATAAACATATTATATTATAATTAAAATATATGTAGTGATGAAAAACAAAACAAAAAAGTTATAAGTAAAACAGGTATTTTTTTTTTATCTACTCCCTGTTCCCTTCGATTTTCTTTTTTTTCTCTTTACAGATAGCTACATTAACTTTGTTACTTATTAGGATAATTGGATAATCAAACATAGTACATTAAATAAATAATAAATAAATAAATAATAAATTAATTAATGGTGACGAGATCAACAATTGTTAGGGTTAGTTCAAAAATATTAATAACTGATTTTGTCATACAAACATTTTACTAATTCGATTGTTAATATTAAAAAAATAAAAGTCATTTGTATATTAAAAAACTATAATACTTAAATTAATTGATATAAAAAGTACAATATTATTATATTTAATAAGCATTATGATATTATTATATATTTAATAAAAGATGTTTTCTCATTCCCTAGAGACCATCTCCCATGACAACCTACCTGTCCTGGAAAATTGATGAAAACTGCACAAGCCTCCTTCTTCCATGGTGACCGCCCGGTGAGCCTTTCTTCCACATTTTTCGTTTAGGGCCAAGCGGTTTTCAAGGAGAAAAATGAGGGAAATATTCTTTTGCACAACCGTAAATATTTTTCTAACAGTAATTCTATTTCATAAATATAACTACTTTTATGAATTATTATTTAAAAGATCAAGGGTTATTAAATTGGTATGCAAGTACGCTTGTAAATATAATAAATATATCTATAAAACATATAAATGGACCCCTATATGATGGGACATCGAAAAGTTAAAAAAAAAATAGAAACATCAATACGCAATTCAAAAATCTACAGCATTTATATTTTCTACACAACTAATCAAACATCTAATAGCTAATCAGATATCTTAATATGCTAGGAATCCGAAAAGTCCGTACTTGGAAATAAAAGTGTACTATTTCCGAAATCTGCTCATAAAAAATACGTTTACATAAATATATTGAATTCACCTATGAGTTAAATTACATGTAATTGCAACAACAATTAATAAGGGCCTAGAAGTATTTGTAATTGTAAATACAATTACTTAGCATCTGGAGTAATATTGATTGTAATCTATACTAAATAATCCCAATTACTTAGTATCTGAAGTAATGTTTTTGTAATTTATACTAAATAATCCCAATTACATAGCATCTGGAGTAATAGTTTTGTAATTTATACTAAATAATCCTGACTGTGTAATACAAGGAGTTTGAGCGGAAATTTACCTCTTTTTTTTAAATAATTTATTTATTGATATTTACAACTGTATACACATATATACAACAAGTAAATTTGCTGTAGGTGACATAGTAACATGATAAAAACATGTGGAGAATCTACCCATTGATAGAACTCCAATAAAATTTCTAGAGAAGAAGATCTCGAGACCATCTTCTTTTCAGACGCCTAGGAGGATTATTAGGTAATGAAGGAGAAGCCAGGTTAGAAACAAGTGGATTTGGGTGGTTGATAAGTTTATTATGGAAGGAACGGTATCTGGTTCTGGCCAAATCGGCAACATACGGAATATTGAGGTCCTGATGGATGACTTGATTTGTGACAAAGTAAGGAGCATTAAGGATTTTACGAAGGATTTTGGACTGTGAGGATTGGATTCTGGAGGTCATGGGTTTACGTCGAAGGGTAAATGTGATTTAGTGGGATTTATTGGAATTTATTTTAATCCTCCAGTTTTGGCACCATTCTTCAAGGGTGGTGATGTGGGATTGGAGGGTTTGGGATACAATGTAAGGATCATTGTTCACTGACAATAGACATATCATCGGCATACGTGGTGAGGATTGTGTTAGGATGGGTTGCAATGTCAGCGGTGAAAACTGTATAAAGAATAGGACCAAGGATACTACCCTGAGGTACACCAGCAGAAAATAGGGATGAATAAGCGCTGTTGTGATTTACTTGAAATAACCTGTCAGAGAGATAAGAACGGATAATGAGGAAGTATGTAGGGGCTAGGAATTTACGGATCTTGTATAGCAGTCCTGGGTGCCAGACTCGATCAAATCATTAAAACTAAATTTATTTTTTGTACATCGTGACAATATTACCGATTTATACTGATAGTCATTAAATATACATATTCCATAATAAAGGCAAAAAGTAGATTTTTCAAAAATTGTGTTATTTGATGTATCTGTGTAGAAAAAAAAAAAAAATCCTTCAATTTAAATTTTCAAGTAGCATAATTTCATTGAAATGGACTAGTAAAAATAATTTAAATCAAATTTGTTATTTATAAACAACAACTTTTCTACTGTACATTCCTCCATGTACTCACTTTTATTGCTCGCGATCAAAAAGCTATAAAAAGAACTTTAAATTTATTAAAAATATTTTTACATACAAAAAAAATTCAGATAAAGCTATTTTTTAGAGAGGTTTACTGGAGTTATTAACTTCTACCTTAATTGCTATTTTTTTAAGATTATTATTTGATTTTTTTTTCAACTTGGCCTCCAATTAGAAAGTGGAAGTTGAAATGTATACCTTAAGTCCATCATTTTGCGGAATCAAACAAGCATACGCTCATGACTGCAAGCAACATATCCAGAAAAATAATCGAAAATTACACAGCCCTGAATAAAGAAACAAATATTTAATTATTAGGAGATATTTGTTAAACAATAAAATCTTTTTGCAATCAAAAAGGTATCGTTCTAATACATTTTACAAATTCTATAACTTAAATTCATATCTCAATTGTTTTTTTCTGTTACTTAAAAACTCCTAAAATTAAGGAACAACATAAAATACATTATTAACTTTACTTTTAATTATATGTATGCTGTGATAAATATTGATCAATACAATAAATGGAGGTATTGTATATCAAATTCATCATTATAAATATATGAATTTTATAAATATATGAATTTTATACTTATGTAAAAAAATAGAATGGCTATGAATGAATAAAAAGAACAAATATAAAAAAAAAAGTTGAAAGTTTTCTTATTTGGTTAATATACCTGAAAAAGATTTTCTATTTCGACTTTGGCACCCAAAACGTTATCCATGGACATTTAATATGTAATAATTCGATGTCATAAGAGATTTTTTTACACTTTTTCGAAAGTATCTTTATTACCACTTCACACCCTCAATAAATTAATTAAACCTAAGTAAATATATAGACGAAGGCACCCAGGAACCGAAGAGACCGGTAGGCACGGGACTGGCCCAAAGCCAGCCTAATGAGCTAACGATATATCTGCAGGCTGATACCCACTTGTTCCTCATCATTACCTCACAACAGCCTCCTATATCAACAGGTAACTGTCTCCAACAGCCAACACATCTTTTAGCAATTTATAAAAATTGAAAATTTATATTTTATAAAAGACTATAAGACAGAGCAGATACCGATAGTGGAAGCATGCAGTACTAAAAAAGAGTAATTATTAAAGGGATCAAAGACCGCTTCTTTAAGATCAACCTAATTATTGAACTGGAATAAAATTTATAAGAAATTTTAATCTTTATCAACACGATGGGGGAAATAGGATTTCCATTCCGATTTCGTCTCAAAAAGTTATTTCTGAAGGCATAAGAAATCGCTCAATAACAATCCATTATACAATCAGTATATTTGAAATTATGAACTATGCAAACTTAGTTGGTCTTTTTATGGGTTATGAGTGATGAGTGACCCTATCTATTGTAAGTATTTATGCGACATGTTTTTTAGCCTAAATGATGGCGGAGACGTTCAAACGTTTAAATCAAATTTTAAGACGAATATTGGGAACTTTTCTTGATCCTACGGGTCTTGAAGACATAAATTTCTAACAAAAACATCAACTTTTGTTATATTCATGACGATTTCCGTTCAAACCATAAAGAACAAAATAATATCAGAATTCTTTTTCTAATAAGAATATGTCATAATAACTGAGGCATTTCTTAATTACTGCTTACATCATCGTTACCAGCTTCGTCCAGATGAAGAAATTCATCATAATTTGAGATTCTTCGACTAGCGGGATTCCAAAAGAAAGTCAGTTTATGAAAGGATTTTCTTCATTCCCTTGTCACACTCACTATACGTCCACATAAACACTTGTTTTCAGTTTTTAACAATTCAAGTTTCCACGACGCGTCGAACCAAAAAATGGCGGATTAAATTCGTCTTGAAATCCGATTTTCTAACAGAATAAAAAAAAAAAACCATTATTCGGAAATTTTAAGCAAAATAAATATGTAATTATTATATACAAAAAAGATGATAAATAAATAAATGTTCAGATCTATAAATTATACAAATGTATAAATGGAATAAAAATACACTAATGAAAGTATGGATAGATGAGTAGATATGTTAAAAAATAAGATAAAAAAAGGGGGGGTATTTGTATGTTAAAGAAAAATAAACATAAAATAAGAATAAATTAATTATGGATTTTAAATATATTAAAAAATGTTTGTGTTATAAGCAGAATAATTAGTAATAAATGTTAATTAAATTATATTAAAAATGTAAATTAATGATAAAAAAATTATTGTTATATGATAAGGTGATAACAGAGTCCTAACCTGTTGAAAGTAGGTTCTGTTTTAAGTTGCAAATGTGAATGAAGGAAGAAAAGTGTTTTATAAAAGGTTTAAATCTAGAAAAAAATTATTTAGAAAAGGTTATGTAAGTAGGAAATCTAATTTTAAAAAACAAAATTTTATAATGTTATGATATTATTTTAATGATTAATTTATTTAAAGATGGGAAAAAGGCAATTAGCCTGCATTTTTAAGATTTGAAAAAGGAAATGACATCAATATGAAGGTATCCTTGAGAATGGAGGGCCGAAACGTTGGAAAAGTTGTAAAGAATAAAGTTGAGAGAAAAAAGGACCAAATTTATTTTAAATTAAGAATAAACTAAACCACTCTCAAACAAGAATATATAAAATAATTAATCTAATAAGATACTGCATTGCATAGGAAAATCCGAAGTTGAGTAAGATGGAGAAGAACTGGAGAAGATTGGAAACAATGCCATCAAAAGATATAACACTGTTATTTAATTAGAAAAAGGTTCAGTTTGTAATGGCTATAAAATTTTCAAACATTAGTGATAGAAAATGTCATGTATTTTATATTTCCATGATAAATAATAATAAGTAAAAAAAAAACAAACTTGGACTGAACACATAAACAAAAGAAAATCAGAGGATAATGATAATTCTAATTTCACGACCGATAAAGAAGAATGTATTTCTCTCTAAATCCCTATCTAGTGTCAGAATATTTCTGGAAAAATTAAGATGCCAAAGAAAATAAGCCTGTTTGAATACGCCAGACAAACAACACATCGCCAAGATGACCCCAACTGGTTATCAATAACGGAGTGGAGAGGCTGGCCGGGACAATTACCAGCCATCAGCAGGGCTACCCTGATAAGATAGTATGATCGAGGAAGCACAATACCAGCTGATTAGGGCTCTTCTGAGTCACCCTAAGGCCTCCTGTAATCAGGTGTCGTTAGAAACACTCGAGGCTCCCTCACACGGGAAGGAAACCTTTTCATTATAAGGTCTTGATACTCCTACGTATATCCAGTTTTATAATGCTAAATCTTCTTTCTGGAATCCTAGTAGATATTATAAACAATGAATGATTCTGTGTAACTGGAAATTAATTTGAATCCGGAATTCATTCATAGAGATAATCCATTACATTGCCTTAAATAATGCAAAGGCAACTAAAGTATTCCTCTGGACTTGAAGTAGAAGGAACTCCAAGACCAGGGAGTACAAGACCAGAACTGAAAAAAAAAATATATATATATACATAAAATAATGAACAATGAAAACAAATTGATATTATTCTAGAGATTAATATCTGCTTAGAGTAAATAAAAGCATAGAGACAATACCGTTAATAGGTTATTGGTGGTCATTTTGGTTCAGGTAGCTGCTACACGTTTGTCTATGTCAAATATACGAATGATCAAAGATTGGATTAGCTGGAATAAGTGGCTTGAATTTGTTCCAACTGTTCGGTATTGCTTTTTGCGACCAAGGGCACTTGTGCAGCATCCACACGTGTGCTCAGTTACTATCGTTTTAAAACTTCCAACAGATAAATATTTTAATTAAGGTTTAGTTTTTATTATATAATAGCACAAATATACAGTATATGTGTGAGTGACTAAAGAAACAAGAATAGTAACTACAGAATGGAAATGGAATTTATATGTAATGTAATACTATTTGCTTGTTTTATCACGTGCTACCCACTTTGCCGATGTCTATGTTCCCCTTCATTTCACTTTTATAATAAAAATTGTGTAAATCTAAGGTAATAGCCGACGGACCTCACTACATCACACTAGTAGGTGGATACCAACATATGTTACTTTCATTCTTTACCAAAAAATTGTGAGTATTAAAGATTTGCTGAAAGAAACAAACATGTGAATCCGGTATTCAAATCATAATCGAACTCTTTTAGTACTAGAGCCCAGTCGAAAAAAATCCGGTTATTTCATCCCAATTTTTCATTAACTTAATAAAAACTATGGAAAACCATCCAAAATTGATGAAACTGCCAAGTATAGTTAGGAAATAAAAAATGGCCTGTTTTAAAAGGATAAAAACCATTATTTTTCTTTTGGAGCTCTATATCTTTAAAACCATCTACAACACAAGGAAACCCAATTGAACATTATTTAAAGACACTAATTGAATATTATTTAAAGATATAATAAGAACATTATTAAAAAGAATGTCAAGCCCTGGGGTACCTCCTGTCGCAAATGCCATAGAGAGGAAGTTGTACTGACCAGGCTGAGAATGGGTCACACGAGGAGAATAGCTCACCCACTCCTATCTTATTTTAAAAGAAAGAAGCAAGTATTGCCAGTATTGCAACAATAAGCCATATTTTCCAAAAATCCTCATATTTCACACCACAGCTTAGGACTAAACCCAGATATTTCAAAACCCTCGGAGACGATGATTTAGAATTAGTGTTTCAGTCTCAAAAATCACAACATTTACTGACAAAAATATAACATTGAACGGAAGAAAAAAATAATAATAAAATAAATACATATAATAATAAATAATCAAATTAAAAAATAAATAAAATTAAACTAATATAAGCAAAATTAAATAAAATATCAATGGCGTTGATGATCAATGAAGTTTGACGCCACTAAACAAAAACAAACAAACATTATTTAAAGAAGAGTATTAAAATATGAGTCATACTAGAGCTTTTTATGTTCAATAGTTCCCGAGATACAGTTTTTTAAAAAGCAACATTTAATAAAAAATCAATATTTTTAAAAATAATTTTGAGAAAACTGTATCTCAGACGTAATATAAAATCATTAAACATACTAAAAAGTAGTTTATTACACTTATCATCGTAGCAATAGTAGTTTCCATGATATCTAAAATAAATTGACTTCTATTTGTTCAGATAAAATGTTATAAGCATTACATTATATATTGTACATCATAAAAACTACTATCCATACGAAAATAAGCGTCGTAAACTATTTCATAATACGTTAAATTATCTTTATTTTGAGTGCTGGTAGATATCAACATGTTAAATGGTTCCTGAGATACAGATTTCCAAAAATAAATCCACTAACTACTGATTTTTAAAAAGCTAGATCACAGGAACTATTGAGTGTAAATAGTTCTACCAGGGCTCAAATTTTAGCAAATTTACCCTTGTTTGAATAATGTTCTATAAGGTGTTCTATTGTTGTACACAATTTTCAAGATATCGAGCACCGAATGAAAAATTAATTTTCGTTTTGAAACAGGCGCCATTTTTTATTCCTCCTTACTATACTTGGCAGACTAATCAATTTAGACTAGTAATAGCACATAGTTTTCATTAAAGCAATAAAATATATGGATTTAATAATGTGTTTTTCTCCTCTTAGACTCTTTCACCATTCAGTTTTTTTCACATTTTTGTCTACTGGCCCCCTCCCATTTTAACAGTATTTTAATGTAATTGCCCTATATCAACACAAAACAGTATGAAAATGCCACTTATCACACCACACTAAACGCTATTAAATCAGGTATGGTCTTTTCTATGTGATCTACCTTAATTATAATTTTAATATAGAATCAAATGAATTAACAACCATGCAGATCTCAAGGCTCTTATCTTAGGTATTTTTCATATAGAAAAAATTAAATTAAAGTATTTCATATCAGCTTATCATTGTTAAGATGGTTTTGGCTATTTACAAATATTGTGTATAGTGAGGCCAGTTGCCTGTTAGCTTCAATATAAAACTGTCAAGATTCATTTCTCGGGGTTGACGTGGAATGAATATAGACCGATCCGGGTGGAAATTGAACCTACAACCACTGAAACCAAGCATTCTGGGAACCTCGTCCCAACGTGCTCTGGTTTCAGGTCCTCTATGGACGATGTTGATCTTTACCGGTATAATATATATATTTTTTGGTGCAAAATAATAGTAGCATTAAATTTTTCTATTCTCTTCGGAATCTAAAAAAGGCCTTATTTATGAAGTAACTTATTAAAAATACAAATTGATCAATTATAAATTAATTTCTACCTTTAATCTACAGCCATAATTCTAACACAATTCTCTTAGAAAATTTCAGATACGTCACTTTATATCATACAAAACATTACAATAGAATGTTTATTAAAAAGAATAACTTATAACCATATTGGTGCAGGATACTTCCAATCAAATAATGGTGAGTGCTATCTGAAACTCTTAAATATCGATACCATGAAGATGACAGAGGGGCGGTAATGAAGGAGGGAGATGGAAGAAGCGACTTATATCTAGTGGGCAGCGGAGCGGCCAGCACCGGATGCATTAGGCCTAGTTCCGGCGGAGGGAGCGGTAGATCCGGTGCCAGCCGACCGGCAAAACGGGGTCCTTCTTCCAGCATCCACAGCTGGCTACTGATCGAGTGGTAATAGGATAGCACTGAGGAGAACGTATCTTCTCGAATGAACAAGAGCTTCGAGATACGGAACTTCTTTTGATGGAGTTCTTCTCCAAGGTAGTTAAAAGAGTTCTGCAAACAGGACAAGTACCATTTATTTACTTTCATCTTCAAAGGATCTGTATGAAAAAGAATTTTAAAAAATGATTGGATCGCATCAAACAACTTTCATATACCACTCACCTTTAAGTAAAAATTACTCCACTTTAACTAATTTCAGAACATATATTTTTATATTATTTGCGATTGCAATACTTATCCGTAATAATTTTCTAAATAAGCGTTTCAATTGACTTATTGATAGACTCCAATTTCAACAGTGTGTCAGAAAAGTACTTTAAACAATAGCACAAAAATAAGACCACATCTGTCAAGTTTAAAGAACGGTTGTCGCGTCTTCTTGAAAATATTCCGGATTATTTTTTAATATACACTGATGGTTCCAAATCCGAAAGCTCGACCGCCTCATCTTTTGTCACACATAATTCAAGCCACAAGTTTAAATTACATAAGTTATGCTCAATATACACCGCCGAACTCCAGGCGATAGCTTCAGCCCTCCATTTTTGCTTTTCAATAACTCAAAAGACTATTGTAATAATCTCAGATTCGTTGAGCTCTCTAAAAAGTTTGAGAAACATGTACCCCGAACATCCTCTCATCATAAGAATTCAATCTTTTCTTCTAAAACTATCACAACAAGATAAGTCCATTATTTTCATATGGGCTCCAAGCCACATTGGTATTGTAGGTAACGAGCTCGCGGACAAAGCTGCCAGAGAGGCACTCACGCTCCCTGGCCGAGGCACCGCCGTTCTTACCCCTTCAGAACTCAGTACACCCCTTAAATTACAAATATTAGAAAAATGGCAGAACAAGTGGGATGAAAGCCCTTCGAGTAAATTAAAAGAAATAAAACGATCAGTAAAATCATGGTCAACATCCTATCGCAAAAGCCGCAGGGAGGAAGTTGCTCTAAACCGCTTGAAAATAGGTCATACTCTCCTCACGCACTCTCACCTGATCAGAAAACTGCCACCTCCAACGTGCAAGTATTGTCAGTCCATTCTCACGATTAGACATATTTTTGAAGAATGTACTCACTATTTGCCAATAATAAACAGGATAGGACTGACCCCAAATTTATCAGAAGCTCTCACAGATGAGGAAGCTAAAATTACATTGGTGTTTGAATTTTTAAA